>NW_026682829.1:0-11681 GCF_029962835.1 Magnolia sinica | reverse complement strand
AGGGGGTTTCATGAGTTGTTGCGACACGAGGACCGTTCATGGGCGTCTAATCCGAACGGTCCATGTGATGTGGAATCCCACGAAACTCAAAGTGAAAAATTTTCACCCTGATGTAAAATTCTGGTGGGCCACAGCAAAGAGAAATGCAAATCAGGGAGGAAACTGTTTTCATTTTTCATGGCCCACCAAAGTTTTCGATCAAAGTAAATATGGCCCCAGGGGGTTTCATGAGTCGCTGTGTCACGAGGACCGTTCAGATTCTGGAGTGACATCACGTATGATGTTTTGTCAAAAACGTTCGCACGAGTTCCATGCAAACTAGTGCGCAGCTGGGCATTTGGCATATTGAGTCATGCTCACCTACGCATGAGCGCACCTTTGCACACGTGTCATGGGCGTCTAATCCAAACGGTCCATGTGATGCGGAATCCCATGAATCCCCAAGGAAAAATTTTTCACCCTTATCTAAAATTTTGGTGGCCCATAGCAAAGAGAAATGCAAATCAAGAGAGGAAACTATTTTCATTTTTCATGGCCCGCCAAAGTTTTGGTTCAACGTAAAAATTGGGCCCAGGTGTTGCTTCACGTGGACCGTTCAAATTTTGGAGTCACATCACGTCTAATGAGTGTTCAAAAAAGTTTGCACGAGTTCCATCCGAACTGGTGCGTAGCTGAGCATTCGACATATAGAGTCATGCTCACCTGCGCACCTTTGCACATGTGTTGTGGACGGCTAATCCTTACGGTCCATGTGATGCGAAATCCCAAGAAAGCCAAAGGGAAAAATTTTCACCTTGACATAAAATTCTGGTGGGTCATGGCAAAGAGAAATGCAAATCAAGAGAGGAAATTGTTTTCATTTTGCATTGCTTACCAAAGTTTTGAATCAAAGTAAAAATTGGGCCCAAGGGGTTTCATTACATGCTGCTTTACGTGTACCGTTCAAATTTTGGAGTCACTATGATGACGAGTTCTTAAAAAAGTTTGCATGAGTTCCGTGTGAACTGGTGCACTGCTGAGCATTCAGCATATAGAGTCTTGCTCGCCTGCGCACCTACGCACTAGCGCACCTTTGTACACGTGTCTTGGGTATCTAATCCGAATGGTCCATGTGATGCGAAATCCCATGAAACCCCATGGGAAAAATTTTCACCTTGATCTAAAATTCTAATGGGCCATAACAAAGATAATGCAAATCAGGGGAGGAAACTGTTTTCATTTTTCATGGTCCACCAAAGTTTTGGATCAAAGAAAAAATTGGGCCCAACAGGTTTTATGAGTCGCTGCTTAATGAGGACCGTTCAGATTTTGGAGTCACACCACCTATGATGTTTTCTCAAAAAAGTTCGTACGAGTTCCATTCGAACTGGTGCGCGGCTGAGCATTCGGCATATTGAGTCATGCTCACCTACGCACGAGCGCACCTTTGCACACGTGTCATGGGTGTCTAATTCGAACGGACCATGTGATGCGGAATCCCATGAATCCCCAAGGGAAAAATTTTCACCTTGATCTAAAATTCTGGTGGGCCATAGCAAAGAGAAATGCAAATTAGGGGAGGAAACTGTTTTCATTTTTCATGGCACACCAAAGTTTTGAATTAAAGTAAAAATCGGGCCCAAGGGGTTTTATGAGTCGCTACTTCACGAGGACCAAAAGATTGCACGAGTTCCATGCCAACTAGTGCATAGCTGAGCATTCGGCATATTGAGTCATGCTTACCTATGTACGAGCGCACCTTTGCACACGTGTCATGGGTGTTTAATTCGAACGGTCCATGTGATGCGGAATCCCTTGAATCTCCAAGGGAAAATTTTTCACACTGATCTAAAATTCTGGTGGCCTATAGCAAAGAGAAATGCAAATCAAGAGAGGAAACTGTTTTAATTTTTCATGGCCTGCAAAAGTTTTGGATCAAAGTAAAAATTGGGCCCAATTAGTTTCGTGAGGTGATACTTCACATGGACTGTTCAGATTCTGAAGTCACATCACGTATGATGTTTTCCTCAAAAAAGTTCGCCCGAGTTCCATGTGAACCAGTGCACATCTAAGTATTCGACATATAGAGTCATGTCACCTACACACATACGCACCTTTACACACGCGTCATGGGCGTCTAATCCGAACAGTCCATGTAATGTGGAATCCTATGAAAAGCCCATCGGAAAATTTTCACCCTGATATAAAATTCTGGTGGGCCATAGCAAACTGAAATACAAATCAAGAGAGGAAACTGTTTTCATTTTTCATGGCCCACCAATGTTTTGGATCTAAGTAAAAATTAGACCCTAGGGGGTTTCATGAGGTGTTGCTTCACGTGAACCGTTCAGATTGTGAAGTCATATCACGTATAATGAGTTCTCAAAATTGTTCGCACGAGTTCCATCCAAATTGGTGCGTAGCTGAGCATTCGACATACAGAGTCATGCTCACCTACGCACCTTTGCACGTGTTGTGGGCGTCTAATCCTTATGGTTCATGTGATGCAGAAGCCTACGAAACCCCAAGGGAAAGATTTTCACCCTGATCTAAAATTTTGGTGGGCCATAGCAAAGAGAAAATGCAAAACAAGGGAGGAAACTGTTTTCATTTTTCATAGCCCACCAAAGTTTTGGATCAAAATAAAAAATTGGGACTAGGGGGTTTCATGAGGTGCTGCTCACGTGGACCGTTTAGATTTTAAGGTTATATCACATATGATGAGTTCTCAAAAAAGTTCGCATGAGTTTTGTTCAAACTGTTTAGGCTCGGGAGGTTTCATGAGGTGCTGCACAGCTGAGGATTCGGCATATAGAGTCATGCTCACCTGTGCACCAATGCACTTGCGCACCTTTGGACACGTGTCATGGGCATCTAATCCAAACGGTCCATTGTCATGAGGTGTTGCTTCACGTGGACCGTTTAGATTTTGAGGTTACATCACGTATGACGAGTTCTCAAAAAAGTTCGCACGAGTTTTGTTCGAACTGTTTAGGCCCATGGGGTTTCATGAGGTGCAGCGCAGCTGAGAATTCGGCATATGTTGTCATGCTCACCTGTGCACCAATGCACTTGCGCACCTTTGGACACGTGTCATGGGCGTCTAATCCGAACGGTCCATTGTTGTGGAATCCCACGAAACCCAAAGTGAAAAATTTTCACCCTGATGTAAAATTTTGGTGGGCCACAATAAAGAGAAATGCAAATCAGGGAGGAAACTGTTTTCATTTTTCATGGCCCACCAAAGTTTTCGATCAAAGTAAAAATGGCCCCAGGGGGTTTCATGAGTTGCTGCTTCTCGAGGACCATTCAGATTCTAGAGTGACATCACGTAGGATTGTTTAGGCCCAGGGGGTTTCATGAGGTGTTCCGCAGCTGAGAATTCGGCATATGGAGTATGCTCACCTGTGCACCTTTGGACACGTGTCACGTGCACCTTTGGACACCTTTGGACACGTGTCATGGGCGTCTAATCCAAACGGTCCATTGTTGCAGAATCCCACGAAACCCAAAATGAAAAATTTTCACCCTGATGTAAAATTCTGGTGGGCCACAGCAAAGAGAAATGCAAATCAGGGAGGAAACTGTTTTCATTTTTCATGGCCCACCAAAGTTTTCTTTCAAAGTAAAAATGGCCCAAGGGGGTTTCATGAGTTGTTGCTTCACGAGGACCGCTCAAATTCTGGAGTGACATCACGTATGATGTTTTATCAAAAGCGTTTGCAGGAGTTCCGTGCGAACTAGTGCGCAACTGGACACGTGTCATGGGCGTCTAATCCAAACGGTCCATTGTTGCGGAATCCCACGAAACCCAAAATGAAAAATTTTCACCCTAATGTAAAATTCTGGTGGGCCACAGCAAAGAGAAATGCAAATCAGGGAGGAAACTGTTTTCATTTTTCATGGCCCACCAAAGTTTTCTTTCAAAGTAAAAATGGCCCAAGGGGGTTTCATGAGTTGCTGCTTCACGAGGACCGCTCAGATTCTGGAGTGACATCACGTATGATGTTTTGTCAAAAGCGTTCGCAGGAGTTCCGTGCGAACTAGTGCGCAGCTGGGCATTCGGCATATTGAGTCATGCTCACCAACGCACAGGCGCACCTTTGCACACGTGTCATGGGCGTCTAATCCGAACGGTCCATGTGATGCGGAATTGCATGAATCCCCAAGGAAAAAAATTCACCCTTATCTAAAATTCTGGTGAGCCATATCAAAGAGAAATGCAAATCAAGAGAGGAAACTATTTTAAATTTTCATTTCCCGCCAAAGTTTTGGTTCAAAGTAAAAATTGGGCCCAGGTGCTGCTTCACGTGGACCATTCAAATTTTGGAGTCACATCACGTATAATGAGTTTTCAAAATAGCTTGCACGAGTTTCGTCCAAACTGGTGCGTAGCTGAGCATTCGACATATAGAGTCATGCTCACCTTTGCACATGTGTTCACCAACATTTTAGATCAAGGTGAAAAGTTTTCCCTAAGGGTTTCATGGGTTTCCGCATCACATGGACGGTTCAGATTATACGCCCATCACACGTGTGCAAAGGTGTGCACGTGCATAACACGCGAACTTTTTTGAGAACTCATCATACATGATGTGACTCCAAAATCTGAACTATCCACCTGAAGCAACACCTCATGAAACGCCATGGACCCAATTTTTACTTTGATCACTTTGGTGGGCAATGAAAAATGAAAACAGTTTCCTCTCTCTATTTGCATTTCTCTTTGTTATGGCCCACCAAAAATTTGGATTAGTGTGAAAATTTTTCCCTCAAGGTTTCATGGGTTTCCGCATCACATGGACAATGCATATTAGACACCCATGACACGTGTGCAAAGGTGCGTAGGTAAGCATGACTGTATATGTATTTTGAGAACTCATCATACGTGATGTGACTCCAAAATCTGAACGGTCCTCATGAAACCCTTGGGCCCAATTTCTACTTTGATCCAAAACTTTGGTGGGCCATGAAAAATGAAAACAGTTTCATCCCTGGATTTGCATTTCTCTTTGCTATGGCCCACCAGAATTTTAGATGAGGGTGAAAAATTCTCTGAAGGTTTTATGGGATTCCGAATCACATGGACGGTTCAGATTCCACGCCCATAACGTGCATGCAAAGGTGCGCACGTGCATATGTGAGCATGACTCTATATGCCAAATGCTTAGCAACGCACCAATTCGCACGAAACTTGCGCGAACTTTTTTAAGAACTCATCATACGTGATGTGACTCCAAAAATTTAAATGGTCCATGTGAAGCAGCACCACATGAAACCCCATGGGCCCAATTTTTACTTTGATCCAAAACTTTGGTGGGCAATGATAAATGAAAACAGTTTTCTCCCTTTATTTGCATTTCTCTTTGCTATGGCCCACCAAAATTTTAGATCAGGGTGAAATTTTTTCCCTTCGGGTTTCAATGGATTCCGCATAACATGGACGGTTCGGATTAGATGCCCATGACACGTGCAAAGGTGAACACATGCGTAGGTGAGCATGACTCTATATGCCGAATGCTCAGTTGTACATTAGTTCACATAGAACTCCTGCGAACTTTTTTGACAAGTCATCATACATGATGTGACTCCAAAATCTAAAAAGTCCACATAAGCAACACCGCATGAAACACCCTGGGCCCAATTTTTATATTGATCCAAAACTTTGGTGGGCCATGAAAAATGAAAACATTTCTCTTCCTTAATTTGCATTCTCTTTGCTATGGCCCACCAAAATTTTACATCAAGCTGAAAATTTTTCCTTTGGGGTTTTATGGGTTTCCGCATCACATGAACTGTTCAAATTTAACACCCATGCCACGTGTGCAAAAGTGCGCACGTGCGTAGGTGAGCATGACTCTATATGCCCAATGCTCAGCTGCGAACCAGTTCACACAGAACTCGTGCGAACCTTTTCGAGATCTCATCATACGTGATGTGACACCAAAATTTGAACGGTGCACGTGAAGCAGCACTTCATGAAACTCCCCTGGGCCCGATTTTTACTTTGATCTAAAACTTTGGTGGGCCATGAAAAATGAAAACAATTTCCTCCCTTGATTTGCATTTCTCTTTACTGCCCGCCAGAATTTTTAATCAAGGTGAAAATCTTTCCCTTGGGGTTTCATGGGTTTCTACATCACATGGACCGTTCAGATTACACGCCCATGACACATGTGTAAAGGTTTGCACATGCATACATGTGCGGGTGAGCATGACTCTATTTGTCGAATGCTTAGCTGCACACTAGTTCGCACGGAACTTGTGCGAACTTTTTTGAGAACTCATCGTACATGATGTGACTCAAAAATCTGAATGGTCCATGTTAAGCAGCGCCGCATGAAACCCCTAAGCCCAATTTTTACTTCAATCCAAAACTTTGGTGGGTCATGAAAAATGAAAACATTTTCCTCCCATGATTTTCATTTCTCTTTGCTATGGCCCACCAGAATTTTATATCAAGGTGAAAATTTTTCCCTTTGGATTTCTTGGGATTCCGCATCACATGGATTGTTCGGATTAGATGCTCATGACACGTGTGCAAAGGTGCGCATGTGCATAGGTGAGCGTGACTCTGTGCCGAATGCTTAGCGGTGCACCACTTCGCACGAAACTTGTGCGAACTTTTTTGAGAACTCATGATACGTGATGTGACTCGAAAATCTGAACGGTCCTCGTGAAGCAGCACCCCATGAAACCCCCTAGGCCTAATTTATACTTAAATCCAAAACTTTGGTGGGCAATGACAAATGGAAACAATTTCCTACCTTGATTTGCATTTCCCTTTGCTATGGCCCGCTAAAATTTTAAAACGAGGTGTAAATTTTTCCCTTGGTGTCTCATGGGATTCCGCATCACATGGACAGTTCAGATGGGATGCCCATGACGCATGTGAAAAGGTGCACGCAAGTACGTAGGCATGCGCGCGTACGTAGGTGCGTAGGTGAGCATGACTCTAAATATCGAATGCTCAGCTGCGCACCAGTTCGCACATGCGAACATTTTTGAGAACTCTTCATACTTAATGTGACTCGAAAATCTAAACGGTCCATATGAAGCACCACCTCATGAAACACCTTGGGCCCAATTTTTACTTTGATCCAAAACTATGGTGGGACATGAAAAATAAAAACAGTTTCTTGCCTTGATTTGCATTTCTCTTTGTTATGGCCCATCAAAATTTAAGATTATGGTGAAAATTTTTCCCTTGGGGTTTCATGGGATACCGCATCACATGGACCGTTCGGATTAGATGTTAATGACACGTGCGCAAAGGTGCGCACGTGAGTTGGTGAGCATGACTCTATATGCCGAATGCAAAGCTGCGAACCAGTTCACACGAAATTTGTGCAAACTTTTTTGAAAACTCATCATACGTGATGTGACTCCAAAATCTGAACGGTCCACTTGAAGCAGCACCTCATGCCCCATGAGCCCAATTTTTATTTTGATCCAAACCTTTGGTGGCCAATGAAAAATGAAACTAGTTTCCTCCCTCAATTTGCATTTCTCTTTTCTATGGCCCACCAGAATATTAGATCAGGGTGAAAATTTTTCCGTTGTGGTTTGATGGGTTTTCGCTTCACATGGACGGTTCGGATTAGACGCCCATGCCTCCATGTGTCCAAAGGTGCGCATGTGAGCATGACTCTATATGCCGAATGCTCAGCTACGTACCAGTTAGCAAGAACTCGTGCGAACTTTTTTGAGAACTCATCATACGTGATGTGACTCGAAAATCTGTACGGTCCTAGTGAAGAAGCACCGCATGAAACCCCCTTGGCCCAACTTATACTTTGATCCAAAACTTTGGTGGGCAATGATAAATGAAAATAGTTTCCTCCCTTGATTTACATTTCTCTTTGCTATGGTCCACCAGAATTTTACATCGAGGTAGAAAATTTTCCCTAGGGGTTTCATGGGATTTCGCATTAATGGACGGTTTGGATGAGACGCCCATGACACGTGTGAAAAGGCCCGAACATGCGTAGGCGAGCATGACTTTATATATCGAATGCGCACCAGTTCGCATGTGCGAACTTTTTTGAGAACTCATCATACGTGATGTGACATGTGCGCAAAGGTGTGCACGTGCGTTGGTGAGAATGACTCTATATGCCGAATGCACAGCTGCGAACCAGTTCGCACAAAATTCGTGCGAACTTTTTTGAAAACTCATCATGCATGATGTGATGCCAAAATCTAAACGGTCCACTTGAAGCAGCACCTCCTGAAACCCCATGAGCCCAATTTTTACTTTGATCCGAAACTTTGGTGGCCAATGAAAAATGAAACTAGTTTCCTCCCTCGATTTGCATTTCTCTTTGCTGCCCACCAGAATATTAGATCACGGTAAAAAAATTTCCCTTTTGATTTCATGGGTTTTCGCATCACATGGACGGTTCGGATTAGACGCCCATGCCACCATGTGTGCAAAGGTGCGCATGTGTGCAAGACTCTATGCCGAATGCTCAGCTGCGTACCAGTTAGCAAGAACTCGTGCGAACTTTTTTGAGAACTCATCATACGTGATGTGACTCGAAAATCTGTACGGTCCACGTGAAGAAGGACTGCATCAAACCCCCTTGGTGCAATTTATACGTTGATCCAAAACTTCAGTGGGCAATGATAAATGAAAATAGTTTCTTCCCTTGATTTGCATTTCTCTTTGCTATGGCCCACCAGAATTTTAGATCGAGGCGGAAATTTTTCCCTAGGGGTTTCATGGGATTTCGCATCACATGGACGGTTCATATGAGACGCCCATGAAACGTGTGAAAAGGCCCGAACGTGCGTAGGCGAGCATGACTCTATATGCCGAATGCATACCAGTTCGCATGTGCAAACTTTTTTGAGAACTCATCATACATGATGTGACACGTACGCAAAGGTGCGCACGTGCGTTGGTGAGCATGACTCTACATGCCGAATGCACAGCTGCGAACCAGTTCGCACGAAATACGTGCCAACTTTTTTGAAAACTCATCATGCGTGATGTGACGCCAAAATTTGAACTGTCCACTTGAAGCAGCACCTCATGAAACCCCATAAGCCCAATTTTTACTTTGATCCAAAACTTTGGTGGCCAATGAAAAATGAAACTACTTTCCTTCCTTGATTTGCATTTCTCTTTGCTATGGCCCACCAGAATATTAGATTAGCGTGAAAATTTTTCCCTTGTGGTTTCATGGGTTTTCGCATCACATGGACGGTTCGGATTAGATGCCCATGCCACCACGCGTGCAAAGGTGCACATGTGAGCATGACTCTATATGCCGAATGCTCAGCTGCATACCAGTTAGCAGGAACTCGTGTGAACTTTTTTGAGAACTTATCATACATGATGTGACTCGAAAATCTGTACGGTCCACGTGAAGAAGCACCGCATGAAACCCCCTTGGCGCAATTTATACTTCGATCCAAAACTTTGGTGGGCAATGATAAATGAAAATAGTTTCCTCCCTTGATTTGTATTTCTCTTTGCTGTGGCCCACCAGAATTTTAGATCGAGGTGGAAATTTTTCCCTAGGGGTTTCATGGGATTTCGCATCACATGGACGGTTCAGATGAGACGCCCATGACACGTGTGAAAAGGCCCAAATCTGCGTAGGCGAGCATGACTCTATTTGCCGAATGCGCACCAGAACTCATCATACGTGATATGACACGTGCGCAAAGGTGCGCACGTGCGTAGGTGAGCATGATTCTATATGCCGAATGCTCAGTTGCGAACAAGTTCGCATGGAACTCGTGCAAACTTTTTTGAGAACTCATCATACGTGATGTGACTCTAAAATCTGAATGGTCCACGTGAAGCAGCACCTCATGAAACCCGTTAGGGAAAATTTTTACTTTGATTCAAAACTTTGGTGGGCAATGAAAAATGAAAATAGTTTCCTCCCTCGATTTCCATTTCTCTTTGCTATGGCCCACTAGAATTTTAGATCACGGTGAAAATTTTTCCCTTGAGTTTTCATGGGATTTCGCATCACATGGACTATTCGGATTAAACTCCCATGATAGGTGTACAAAGGTGCGAATGTGCGTAGGTGAGCATGACTCTATACGCCGAATGCTCAGCGGGGCACCAATTCTCATGTGCGAACTTTTTTGAGAACTCATCATACATGATGTGACACCAAAATTTGCACGGTCCACGTGAAGCACCACCTCATGAATCTCCCTGGGCCCAATTTTTTACTTTGATCCAAAACTATGGTGCACCATGATAAATGAAAACAGTTTCCTCCCTTGATTTACATTTCTCTTTGTTAAGGCCCACCATAATTTTTCCCTAGGGGTTTCATGGGATTCCGCATCACATGGACGGTACGGATGAGACGCACATGACACGTGTGAAAAGGTGCAAACATGCGTAGGTGAGCATGACTCTGTGCCCAATGCTCAGCTGCGCACCAGTTCGCATGTGCGAACTTTTTTGAGAACTCATCATACGCAATGTGACTCAAAAATCTGAACAGTCTACATGAAGCACCACCTCATGAAACTCCCTAGGCCGAATTTTTACTTGGATCCAAAACTAAGGTGCGCCATGAAAAACGAAAACAGTTTCCTCCCTTGATTTACATTTCTCTTTGTTATGGCCCACCAAAATTTAAAATCAGGGTGAAAATTTTTCCCTTGGGGTTTCAACGAATTCCGCATCGCTTAGACTGTTCGGATTAGATGCCCATGAAACGTGTGCAAAGGTGCGCACATGCGTAGGTGAGTATGACTCTATATGCCAAATGCTCAGCTGCGCACCAGTTCGCATGTGCGAACTTTTTTGAGAACTCATCATACACAATGTGACTCAAAAATTTGAACAGTCCACGTGAAGCACCACCTCATGAAACTCCCTGGGCCGAATTTTTACTTTGATCCAAAACTATGGTGCGCCATGAAAAACGAAAACAATTTACTCCCTTGATTTACATTTCTCTTTGTTATGGCCCACTAGAATTTAAGATCAGGGTGAAAATTTTTCCCATGGGGTTTCAGTGGATTCCGCAACGCATGGACCGTTCAAATTATATGCCCATGACAAGTGTGCAAAGGTGCGCACATGCGTAGGTGAGCATAACTCTATATGCCGAATGCTCAGCAGTGAACAAGTTCGCACGGAACTCGTGTGAACTTTTTTGAGAATTCGCCATACGTGATGACTCCAAAATCTGAATGGTCCACGTGAAGCAGCACCTTGTAAAACCCAATGGGCTAAATTTTTACTTTGATCCAAAACTTTAGTGGGCAATGAAAAATGAAAACTGTTTCCTCCCTCAATTTCCGTTTCTCTTTGCTATGGCCCACTAGAATTTTAGATCTCGGTGAAAATTTTTCCCTTGAGGTTTCATGGGATTTCGCATCACATGGACTGTTTGTTTTAGACGCCCATGATAAGTGTATGAAGGTGCGCACGTGCGTAGGTGTGTAGGTGCACATGTGTGTAGGTGAGCGTTCAGATTCGATGCCCATGACATGTGTGCAAAGGTGCACATGTGTGTAGGTGAGCATGACTTTATATGTCGAATGCTCAGCTGTGCACCAGTTTGCACGAAACACGTGCGAATATTTTTGAGAACATATTATATGTGATGTCATTCCAAAATTTGAACGGTCCACGTGAGGAAGCACCCCATGAAACCCCCCAGGCCCAATTTACTTTGATCCAAAACTTTCGTGGGCAATGAAAAATGAAAACA
>NW_026682828.1:0-8329 GCF_029962835.1 Magnolia sinica | reverse complement strand
TCCGTAGTTGGCATTGCTTTGTTTTTATCTCCTTTCCTATTATTGAGTTCAGATACACGCTGTCACTAAGATGGGGACGTCATATCTGCTGAAAAACGAAGCCCCCAACGTAGTAAGGCGGACCATAGCGCACTCCGAGTGGCCTTGGCTTCTAGCTCTCTTGATTAGGTCGTTGTATTTTGCGGTGGCAACTACCGAAGCATGGGTGCTACTCTTAGACCAGCAAAATTACATAAACGGCATGGCATCTCCAGTCAAATCTTTCGGCCCGAACTTCAATATATAGATCTCTTTTTTCTTCAAAGTGGATCTATCAGGGGCTAGGCTAGCTCGAACCCCCGAAGGGGCTAATCATCGGGTGTTGGTTGACTGACTTTGATTGCCTATAAGTTGTTCGCTCGACCGGTAAGTCCATCTACATCCCCTATTCAAATTAGAAACCCAACCTTGCCTCTTATCACTTCACTCCTTCCCCGTGATCATTTTCTGGTTTTGGTTTGTCCTAATCGTTGGGGTAAGGTCCCATGAATGTGCACATGACTTACTTTTTATTGGACTATCTTTAATAGGCAAAATCTCACACCACTTTACACAAGGGTTGATTAGCCGTGGAATCAAAGTAGTAACTGTCGATCTTTAATTAGGATCCGGACAAATAAGAACAGTCAGACTCTTGCCCGAAGATGAAGTTAGGGTTGGATAAGGACACTACTTGGATTAGGAAGTCAATCATAACAAAATGTTTTTTGAGCTAAAAATATTAGGGCATCATTTGAAATAGACACATTTTATACATCATTTTTAAAAGGATTTTGCGCCAGAATCAAACACTAGGAAAATTTTAATGATTAAGAAATAAATTGATAAGAAGAATACCAAAGGATGATCTACGCTAAAATAAAATCAATACATCAAAGCGTTTGATCCTTACATTCCAATCTATACTTTCTATAGTCAAAGCGGCTAGGGGAAAAAATTTAGAATTCAAGTAGGAGGATTGTGGTGTCTATCAATAGTGGATCAAATGTTAAACGCTAGAATTCTATGAGCAAATTTAGATCAAATTAGTTAAAACCTAGCTATTATCGAAGTCCTCATATGGGTAGACGGTATTACCTTGTATAAAAATTGCTTACTCCAAGTTTGATTCTCCTCCCTATGGATTACCCGTCACGAGTTTGGGAGTACAGCTTTGGTTGTGGGTTTACTCCCCTAAAACACGAGTTCGGTTCGGTTCCCCTTCTCTTGGATTACCCGATGCACGTGGTTGGCAGGTGATTGTGCGCATTCGCAGGGAACAGTGGGTTTGCTCCCCTAAAACACGAGTTTGGTTCTGTTCCCCTTCCCGTGGATTACTCGATGCACGTGGTTGGCAGGTGATTGTGTGCATTCGCAGGGAATAGTCTCGCCTTAAAGGGTCGGGGACACCTTATAAAACGAAAGAAAATTCAAAATTTACAAGTGTGGTGTTTTGTCATCGTTGCTATAGCAAAATTAGAACTGTAAGAAAGAGTACAAAAAAGAGAAGAAAATAGTTGAAGGAGCTTAGAAAATGAAGGGAGCGTAACGGAAAGGTTTTAGATGCTGAACTTTACATAGAGCTTAACTTTGAACAGAGCTTAGCAAATATATTAGTTTTGAAACTAAGGAATCCAACACTTCACTCTTTCCCCATGATCATTTTCAGGTTTTGGTTTGTCCTAATCGTTGGGGTAAGGTCCCATGAATGTGCACATGACTTGCTTTTTATTAGACTATCTTTAATAGGCAAAATCTAACACCACTTTATGCTAAGGTTGATTAGCTGTGGAATCAAAGTAATAACTGTCGATCTTTAATTAGGATCAAGACAAATAACAGAACAATCAGACTCTTACTCGAAGATGAAGTTAGGCTTGGATAAGGACACTACTTGGATTAGGAAGTCACTCGTAACAAAATGTTTTTTTAGCTGAAAATATTAGGGCATCATTGAAAATAGACACATTTTATGCATTAGTTTCAAAAGGATTTTGCGCCAGAATCAAACACTAGGAAAATTTTAATGATTAAGAAATAAATTTTAATGAAGAATACCAAAGGATGATCTACGCTAAAATAAAATCAATACATCAAAGCCTTTGATCCTTACATTCCAATCTATACTTTCTATTGTCAAAGCGGCTAGGGGAAAAAATTTAGAATTCGAGTAAGAGGATTGTGGTATCTATCCTCCTTCCCTGTGATCATTTTTAGGTTTTGGTTTGTCCTAATCGTTGGGGTAAGGTCATATGAATGTGCACATGACTTACTTTCTAGTGGACTATCTTTAATAGGCAAAATCTCACACCACTTTACACAAGGGTTGATTAGCCGTGGAATCAATGTAAAAACTGTCGATCTTTAATTAGGATCAAGACAAATAAGAGAACCGTCAGACTCTTACCCGAAGATGAAGTTGGGCTTGGATAAGGACACTACTTGGATTAGGAAGTCACTCATAACAAAATGTTTTTTTAGCTTAAAATATTAGGCATCATTTAAAATAGACACATTTTATGCATCATTTTCAAAAGGATTTTGCGCTAGAATCAAATACTAGGAAAATTTTGATGATTACTGATTTAAGTCTGGCCAAAAGCGTCGATCATCGTGCATATAGACATAGGAAATGGTATGGAATGGTTAGGGTGGTCATCATGGTATCGGTTTCAGTTATTTATGGTCGCATTATGAGGGGTGTACTATAAGGGGTTCTTTTGAGTATTTGAATTGTTCATGCAGGCATTATCGAGTTTATTTCGGAAGGTGAGTCTCACCTACTAACTAGTCGGTCGTACTTATTGGATGGATCGGGTATTATATGTTGTCTGTTTAGTTCACAAAGATAACCCCAAATAAAATGTTTCTAGTTCTCTCCACAAAAGCCAAATGAAGTATGTAAAAAAGTAGCAACATGTTTTTCAAAACATCCTTGAGGCAAGATAAGTTTTTTGTAATGAGTATAAGGCAAGAGGAAAGAGCGATGGCTTCTACTTATGCAAATGAAACGCATCAGCTAAACTGGAGAAAGTGGTTATGGTTACATGATTTGATCATTTCCCTCAAATTGGGACCCGAGGTTTGCAAAGCCCATGTGCGTCTTACTGTTAGGATATTCTAATAGGTACCCTAAGAGATACCTAAACTTGATTGGATTTGGTTCTGGGTATTCAAAACTAGACTTGAACCCGGAAAGAACTCATCTGTGTTAGCTAGGCCTAGGTACGGGGGTACTAGGAAACACGAACTCAACCTGTTAACAACCCTTTCAACAAAGTTTTCCAAGAAAGGCATTGGATGTGCAGACTAGTTGAATATGTAAGTTGTCCATCAAATAGGTAAGTTGATGGGACCATAGTACTAGTGGAATAAAGTTGTCGATCAAATAGGTAGGTTGATGGGCTCATTAAGTAGGTGATGGTTGCATGCTGAGCGATAATTTTATAAAGATGCTCACCAAGTAGTCCAAAAGGCATTGGGACCTCTCCCAAAGAACCATGTTGCCAAGATCTTGCACTCATTGATGAGTTGGAACAATTTTGCAGCCATGAGAGACAACGACCCTAAGATAACAATAGACCCATTAAGAAAACAAAAAAAAAAAATGCAAAATGTATATAACGAAAAACAACATAACAAAATAGTAGTAACGGAAACATAGTAGCCACATATATATACCCGCCTGATAGTGAAACTGGAAGCAATTTCTAAAACTATGAAATAAGTAAAGTGAAAGTCATAGCAAGCAAAAGGTGGTATATGCGGAACATTTGGCCCAACCAATTAATAATCTATGTGGGCGGGTAGGGTTTTAACAGTCAAAACATCAATTTGCTTTATTGTTTTTGATATTTTGAAATAGGTTTAAACATTCTTGAGCCCTCCAGATTAGTAAAGTGAGACAACAATAGTCAGTAAAATAGGGAGTGCAAATGGCTGGGTTAGTTTGGGTCGAGGGGTGCCCTGTACCCGACCCATTTAAGAATACTGTTGTTGTTTTAGACCTAGACACACACACAAAAAAAAAAAAAATCGGGTTTGGTCTAAGTCATGTTAAAATTGAAAGCAGCCGACCCATTAATTTAATGAATTAATACTGGCCCCCTGACCCAAATTTGACCCGTTTATCAAACGGGTCACACTAGGGCTTGTAGGGTTGTCAATGGGTATCCAAAGCTAGGGGTACTCGATGGATCTAACCCACGAATATGACCTGATTTTAACAAGATTAAGGCCAAGAAATTGGACCCATTTAAAATTCAGGTTATGTTACCATAAAACAAGACAGGTATGAGAAGAACATCCTAAACAAGTTGCTTGAGATACGTGACAATGCCATATGGCTTAGGAGATGTTTTTTTTCCCTAAATATTAAATGTGTTTGGTTCCTACAGTTCCATACCTGGTTAATTGTGTAGGATCTCATGAGTTTTCGGGTCCTTTTGGGTCCGGGTCTAGTTCTTGAAGACTCGGACCCGTAATTGATTATAAATTTGGAATTTGATAGTTGATTTTGCCTCTTTCTATTTCTCTCAATCTTGTTATAGGTCCAAGTAGTTGCATAGGATCGACTTATGTCTCACTGATTGGGTTTTGGTTGGTATTCGCTCTAATCTCGATTTCCCCACCCAAATCATCTTTTTTTTTTCCCAATCAACTTCCAAGTCCTCTTAGGAATCTAATCCCCAAAAAATTTGGGAAAAATGAATTTTTAGCATTTTTTCTGTTATTTTTTCATAAAGGGCATTGTTCTCTCAGTATCGTTGATATATATATATATATATATACACAGAGAGAGAGAGAGAGAGAGAGAGAGAGAGAGAGAGAGAGAGAGAGAGAGAGAGTCACACTTCTCGAAGAGTATGCATGCTTTTCGGTTAAGGCTTGTGCATGGGAGCATCATTCTGGATTGGGAACTGGGATGTGAGAATCCCATTGTAGAGCAACATGTTAAACAACTCTTAAAGATAAATTTCATGCTCAAAAATTTAGGTAGATCTTGAAGTCTATCATCAGTGCACAAATTCAACTTTCGAGCTCACTATATATCAAGTGTACACATTTGTTAACATCGTATCTATTTGCTTCAATTTTATTTTCACCCGATAATCTTTTGGCTTGATCTACAATTTCTGTCTTTTTTTACGTTCTTGTCATACTGAACTAATTTATTTTGATATTCTTGCCTACATTTAGGTTTAATAATGTTGAAGAACAACCCAACATACCTTGTCTAAAGAAGCATATTCCAAATACTAAAATAGAGCAACGTAAAGAGGTGCAATGATTTGGAAGCTTATGTGGTATTTTACTATCTCACTCATATTTTTGTCATCCTAGTTGTAAATGTACTTGGGGCAAGTAGCATCATATCATGTTGTGGCTTTCTCCTGATTTCTAGAGTTCCCATAATCTACAGTCTATGTAGATGACCTGGATCCTAGATTGGACTGTTAACAATTCAGGTTCTTGATGCATTTATGGATCCTAGATTTCTCTATGTAAAAATTCCATATTGTAAAATAACATTCCTAGCTAATTATCTAATTTCAGTTTCTGGAGCATTCATCTATGTGAAAGTGTCTGCAACTTCATATAGCATATCAAATCTTGTCATTCCTCAATTTAGTTCTAAAAATTCAGTTTCTCTCATTTAAGTATGCTCAGTTTGAAAATAACTCTGTTTGTTGAAAGATGCAACTCGTCTTTCGCATTCGTTTTGGCACAGGTCCTCGATGCCTGTTACATGCTCTTACATTACTCATCTGCACAAAGATTGGACTGCTCTAACCACCGATTTATGGCAAGTTTCGCCTATTAAATGTGGATGGATGTTTGTATTTTAAGTTTAACTGTACCTTTTCAGGCCACTGACCGGATGGCCACCCTTTCAGATTGCCTTGCATTTTGGGTATGGGCAGTCCACCTGGTGACCACAAAGCAATTGTCCTGATCATTGTACACATGTACCACACGTACAAGAAAGACTTCTCACTTTGCACTCGATGAAACTCAATGGTGTCTATCTTTGTTGCATTCTACCTTTGTCTAATTTTATTTTTGTTGATGTTTTTAATGTGGGTTTTGCCTCTTGTTGGGCTGGTAATGATGAGATGGGCTTATGGTTTTACATTGTGGAAACCATTGTTGCTAAGTTACAGTCTGAAAATCAGATTAGTTGAGCAGTCCTAGCCCCTGTTTCGTTGATGCTTGTTTGTTAAAACCATTCGAATTCATGGTTCTTTAAGTTTCCTACATTGTCTAAATATTACTTTAGCATTAAAATGTTATTTTTCTATCTGTAGGAATTTATCTTACCTTTAGCATTATGTTATTTCTCTAACTGTTGGATTTGTTCTGAAAATTTCCTGCAGGGAATTGTTTTCACAGTCAGAATTGTCTAATCAACACTATTCATTTTCTTGAAAATTTTCTCAACAGGTCCTGACTCTACCTGTAATCTGACATAAGCTATTATGTAAAAACTAATGAATTAGATCATATCAGTAGTTATCGTATCAATCCTTTGAGATTCCATTAGCATGAATGATTTTGCATTGTGCAGCTTGCTTCTTTCTGCATACTGAGCAAAAATTCATTGTGTGAAGAGATAGGGCCTTCTAATTCTAACTGGTTGTGATGCTTGTGTATAGGTCCGCACCGTGAGAGCAGAGAAGCGCCTGAATGAGATAGTGTATAGGTTGAACAAGACAAAAGTCGAAAGGAAGCCTGACTTGAAAGGTATGATGGTCTATCCTAGATTTCATGTCCGAAGATCATATAAAGATCGTCTCTTGATTCTTGACCTTCCAGTTGATGATGCTTGCATTTCTGAGTCCATCCTGAAAATTTTAGTCTGTTATGTTTTGAAGGGTGTAAACCTTTTTGTTGGCTTTCTTTCATAGTCATGTCAGGAAGGCTGTAAATTGCTAAACAGACTTGTTTACTTCTGAAATATTTCATGTGGTATTTCCTTCGACCATTCCATTTCTGAAGTTCACTGGGACTGAAAAGACCTCTTCTAAGTTCTCAACTTATGGCTTCTGCAAGCTTCCTGGAATATGTCCTGTACTCTATATGGTGTTATAAGCCACTCATGTTATGTGCTGTTTATGCAGCAGAGCGGGAAGCAGTGAATGTAAATCCCTCTCCATCTCTACTTATTTGCTGTTTTCCTTTTGCATCTTTGAGTTTTCTATTGAAATTCTAGATTTCCTGCAGTACAAGGATATCGATGAGGAATTCCTACAAAGGGTTACGGAGAATACCCGTCAATATCTGGGTATTTTCTTTCTACATGCGGTTCTTGTCAATTTTGGTTTCAAAGAAAGTTTCATGCCCTTGGAAACTTGTTGATTGTAAATAACACCTTTGGAAATGTGATTTCAGTGAAGATCTTATCGAAAAGTTCTAAATCTGAGGAACCTTGTATTGCTTCAGCTGAGGTTTTGGCAAGATCAGCGGCATGGCTTGGAAGAGGCCTTTCTTGTGTTTGTGCTCAAAGAGGAGAGAATGATGCCCGTTCATAGTTTGAACTAACCCCTTTGCAGGTAATTTCATATTTTTATGCAACTATTTATTGGAAATAAAATCAGCAATGAATAATTAATTGCTGATTTTAATATTGTAAATAACAGTCGATGAATTTATTGATCATATAGTTTTATTGCCAGAGAGATTCTTTTGTGTTTGTTTCCATGCACCTTAGAGTACTGAGCTTGTTTACCAGGAGCTTGATCTTATATGTGATGCTGCTTTCTGCTTCATATTACCCTGGAACAGATGGCCTACTTCCTCAACATCTTTTGTTTCCTTCAATCATGGAAGTGATTAGATTTGAATTCAGTAGTAGTTGAAAATAAATTCTATCCCTTTACGTTATAACCTTGAAATTTTTTATGTTTCTAATTCTTCTGTTTTGTCTTCCAATTTTGCTTGTAGAGGCCACAACTGGTGAAGGAGAATATGCAGCTTTTTTCTGTGGATCGGCAGCGTAGTCAAGCTCTTGAAGCACATGCTGCATCATTTGCTTCACTAAAGGTGTGGGCCTTTCCTTCATTTTGTTTATCATCTTGCATACCAACATATCCTACCCATATATTGTTCAGCTTGCTGTTGTTTGACTTGGTTTGATACTTTTTTTGATGATCTTCATGGCTTAAACAGGTTGCTGGAAATGAATACCCTTCCCTTCTTATTGCCTTTGCCTCAAAGACCACCAATGTAGGACAGATTACATCAAAGTTACATGTGATTGAACTTGGTGCTCAGCCAGGTTTGCTCCTTGTATTGATCGCATCTATATATT
>NW_026682827.1:0-5004 GCF_029962835.1 Magnolia sinica | reverse complement strand
ATATATAATAATAATACTTACAAAAAAAAGAGATTTGGATCAATCTGATCATGAGGTATGTGTTATATCCAAACCGTCCATCCATTTGGCAAGTTTGTCTTAAGGCTTGAGAAGAAAAAAATAAGATAGATCTAACTATCAAGTGGGCCACACTACAAAAGTGGTAGGGATTGAACGTAAACCATTGGAACCCTTTTCGGGTCAGAAATTTTGGAGCAGTATGAAATTTGTTTTTCCCCTTAATTCAGGTCTTTGTAACCTTATGAACAGATTGGATGGAAAATAAGCGGTATGGTGGGCCCCTGTAAATTGTTTAATGGTGAAATCATTATCTCCACTACTGTTTGTGGTGAGGTCCAGATAATATTCGGATATGATTCATTTTTGGATGGGCTATAAAATGATCTCAAAAAAAAAAAAAGAAATAAAAATAATAAAAAAATAAAAATAGATGAACTGTGTATATGTAATAAATACCTCCCTGTTGCACACATGTAACTTTGATCTCCTTGAACCATTCGTACAACTCGAAGCTCGAGCATGTAAAATCATGTGTTAGGTCCACCTGAAATTTGGATGTATCTGAAACTTGGTCTGACCCCTCAACCAAGTGGGACACACATAATGGATGGGCTGGATTTATGAACCACATCTCTGTGGGCCCAACAAATAATTATGAATATTTAATGGAGGGTAACCCTCTCAACTTGTGTGTGGTATGACCCACTTTGATGTAGGTGTTATGCCACTTAATCCACCATGGTTATGGCATGATTTATGTTTAAGATCCTCATCGTTTATCTATTTTATCAACTCTTTTGAAGATATGTTACCAAGACTTAGGCCCATCCAATGATTAGATAGTCGTACGTTCTGAAATAATGCAAATTAAACTCTCATCATTGAAAATTCATTATGAGCCATCCTGACGATGTATTAGATATCGACCCATATACCGGGTTTCCTTTAAGCCATTATCCCACAAAACAGTCAATCCAACCTGAATTGGACCATACAATACAAGGCTGTGAGAATAAGGACTTAACTATTGAATCCAACCTAAGGCCACCATGGTGTATCTATTTAATCCATGCAGACCATCCACTTCCTCATATCATTTTAGAACTTGGACTAAAATAATCAAAGCAGACCTAAGTCGTAGGTGGGTCACACACAACTCAACCTCATGGGAAATCCCCATGGACTCTCCGCATAGGATCCATTATGAATTTCATTGATATGTGAGCCCAAGAATGTTAAGGCCCATTTTGAGTGAACGCCATGTGGACCCATCAGTGATAGCCTTGTTTGGGCTAACCATTGGGCCTCTTCGATAAGAGTTTGTAATTTTCATGTGTGGAATGTATGATGAACTGGTATGGTAATTTTTGAAGTAATGATGATTAATCCTTTAAATGGGCTGATTGTGGACATCCCTTGATCACTTGACACTTTTGTTAGAGTGCGGCCCCAAGTAATAAGATCATGATACTTGTGTTTAAACTCTTAAAAACATGTTTAATTATAACAAATATATAAACTCTAGTGGTGTGAGGGTGTGATATTACCTGTTTGGCCCATTGATCATGTGGGTATTTGATGTATGTATAGCCACCTAATTATAGGCAATGGTGGAGTACATGTAGTATACGTAGTCATCTAATTGTATGAATGTGAAATAAGTACAAGGCCACCTAACCGTATGAAATCAAGTGGCATTGATGACCATTCAACAATGTAGATTTGTACTTATCGACATAGATACCACCACTTGAATCACACATGACCAAGTTGTACACTAAACCGAATATGATTTAGGGTTATATTACCCAAGCTAATGCTATCAAGATCCTGGATTTTTATACAATGTGATCTTTAAACTATAAATGGTATGATGAAATGTGGCTCTCGGCCCTTAACCAGGTGACACCGAATATGAATCATTATCTATGTGACGTGCGAAGTGGTTGTAGTATAGGACTTATCATAATTGGTGTAGCCATGTATTCGTGGCCTATGGGTAAGGCCCATTGAGATATATTTCCGGTCCATATGATGAAGCTCATTGTGAGGTATTTTTGGCCCATGTGATGCGGCCCATAGTGATGTGTATTAGGCCCAGGTATGTGGTCTACCTGTGAAATAGATTTGAGGCCACTTGCAATGTATTCGAGGCCCATGAGCGAAGCCCAATGTGATGTAATTGAGACTCATGGGCGTGGCTAATTGAGATATATTTTAGGCCCATGGGTTGTGGCTCATTGTGATGTATTTGAGGCCCATGTGTAGGGCTCACCTCTTGAGTATTTGAAGCCCATGGGTCGTACAGCCTGATGTGGTGTATTCATGGCCCATGAGTGAGGCCCAATGCGATGAATGTGCGGCCCTTGTGTGAGACCCGAAGTGATGTATCTGAGGACCGATGTGGTGTGATTTCACCATGATGTATGTATTGATATTTATGTGGGTCATTCCTTGGGGACAATGTTGGTTAAATGTCCACATTGTCGAAGCCGATTGTTGAGGCCGGTTATTGATACTGATTATGAGTATGTGACAGCACAGCATTATCATACATGCCCATACGCATCATCTGCATATTTGTTATGAGATGTGGTTGACCATTGCATATGTCGTTGGACAGATTGTTATGAGACTCCCTGATAGGTGGAGGTTATCTCACATGAGTGCACGGTATGCGCAGGATTGATGCATGACTGTATTGTATGACTCATGCATCTTGCATTGTGTGCCCTAGCGACATCAGGGCCGTAGCCTCCACAGGCATATCGTGGATGGCCAGATGGGACACCGGAAATATTTGGTTCTAGCATACGGGCGCCATAGATGTCCCTGGGTGAAAATCCCTAAACCTCCGAGGCCAGGAGACGCCCCAACGTCGAGACCGAGTGGATACATGAGCGCCCGAGTGCCGAATACCAGGAGGCCGCGTCTCCCACTGTGTCGTGGTCGGTTGGGAGGGGTGTGGCCTTACCCGCCCGAGGGTAGGGGGCATTACTAGGCTGAGTTTGACCAGCTCGTGAATGGGTCCGCTATCGACGTGCCGGATAGGTATTGGCAGACTATTGGCCAGGCGGATAGTGAGGTTTCTTACGCTCACTTGGACTGTGCTGCTAGGAGAGAGACAGTGTCATTTGGAGTGTACTAAACCCCGGTGATGATCCCAGAGATGAACTATACTGATATGTGGACTTATTGAGCAGGAGTTGCATACTCATTCATTCATTTATTTACTATTCACTCGGGGTGGTGGTGCGCCTATTCGTTGTGTGTACCTTCGCAATGGCCAGGATTTCGGTTGGGGCGCGCGACTAACTCGAGATCGGGAGTTTACCACATTGAGTCGACTATCCAAATTAGGTATGGGACTATTTTGGATAGAGGTCCCTTGAGAGACCCCATAGTCTGCGATACTACGTACCACCATCCCGACTTCACTCCAACGATAGTCATTTCATTCGCACCACATATTGTGTTGTATCCTCGACATCCGATATTTGACTCTTTGTAACTCCTCATTTACATGCTTATTTATCTGCATACTTCGATATTGTATGACTCATGGACTTGTCAGTATTTTCGATATTGTATAATTACGGCATGACAATATGATGATGATAACGTGATTACGGATGCATGTAATATGGTTATGGCTATGGTATGATTTCCTTGTAGTACATTTATCTTGCCTGCTTGTAGGACACACTGCACACACATGTGTACTCACTAGGCTTTTTGGCCTAAGCCTCCTATTTCTCATTTTTTTTCAGGGTTGGAGTAGCTTAGAAGACTTAGCTTTCTCGATGCATTGCATTTATTCTTCGATTTGGCAATGTTGACGTTGCGTATATTTTGTAAAGCATTATACTTATAACCATCGGGACTTATGATGAAGAGAGTTGCTTGGTAGTTTGATCATGGGTCTTCATGCTCAGGTATTACTATGTATAAAAAAAAAAATTCGGTCAAAAATCTTCCTTGTGGTGCGCCGAACTCGGGACTTGGTGTATGGAAGTCGAGTGCCGAATTCGGGGCATCACGGAAGCTGTCCGTCCCCGGGTTTGGGGCGTGACAGAAGATGGTATCAGAGCATAAGATTTGGGATCAATTACAAGCAAGGTCTGCAAGTGAAAACTTAGAGGAACTTAAACTAGGTCTCCTAGTGTCGTTGATCGAAAACCTAGATGCTGTTAGTACCCCTAATTTGTGTGAATCTAGAGACCTGAATTTAAGATTCCCGGTTTGAGAACCTAGTTAAAATAGGATCCTCTATTTGAGAATGTAGAGGCTATACCTATCACCCAGGCATGAGGGAATAGCTGTGAGCAATACCATTCTAATGACCTCAAAATAGTCTGAAATCTACCTCTGAAAAGTGAGTTAAGAGTGTTACTAATGGACAAGGAGATGAAGGAAAAATTCAGGACTGACGACTGCGATCCCACTTATGGGTTCCCAAATGGTCTCGGAATATGATGATTCAAGTCAGGAATGAAAGAGCACTAAAGGACCTTTTAGATGACTAAATATTGACCCAATCCGACAACAAATGATGGAGTTATGAGCGTTTCCATTGGATAGTGCGATTTGGAAAGATTTACACTCCATATTGAAAAAAGACGATCGAAGAGTACCAACCTACTTGTAGGACATCGAACGGTCTCCGAACTAGACATTCTGGTCTCATCAGGAAGCTTGTCAAGTTACCATTTCAATGAGCTCAAAATAGTCTGAATTCAACCTGTGAAGAGTGAGTTATGAGCGTTACTAATGGACAAGGAGATGAAGGAAAATTCAGGACCGACAACTGCGATCCCACATATGGATGCCTAAATGTTCTCGGAATATGACGATTCCTGTCAAGAATGAAAGAGCACTAAATGACCTTTCAAGTGACTAAAAATCGACCCAATCTGACATCAAACGATGGAGTAATGAGCATCTCTGTTGGATCGCGCAATTTAGAAAGATTTACACTCCATA
>NW_026682826.1:0-51899 GCF_029962835.1 Magnolia sinica | reverse complement strand
AGTACAATGATGAAAGGAAAATAAATATGTCAAAAATCAAGCTCCAGAAGTCAACTACATACTCCAAGCTCCACGCTGCTGCAACCTAACATCACCTGCACGCATCTATCGTGCATAAGCTTATAGAAAGCTTAGAGGGTGGTGTAAGTGTGTGCACAAGGCAAGTGCCAAGTATTCAATATAATACCATATCATACAACATCAAAAATACTGGTAAGATCATGAATCATACGATATTAAAGTAAGCAGAAATACTAACAAGTTCATAAAGATATCATCAACCTCATCTAGGATATGCGATGAAAAGACATAGCAAGCCAATGTCATATACTGAGAAAATAATGTAAATTGGTTATGTAATGTGGAAGCATAATGAACCAGATATCAGATATCGAGGATGCAATATAATATGCAATTCGAAAAAGCTATGAATACCATCAACATCATCTAGGTCATATAAATGTAGAAACATAACAACCCAGAATGCCATATGCCGAGGATGTAATGCAATATGTAATATGTGGTGCGAATGAAATGACCAAGCTGCAGTGTGAATTTGGGATGACACCCCTCTCATTCCATACGAATTTCCCAAACCCTATGAGAGAGAAGAGAGAAAAGAGAAGGATAAAGTGAGGAGAAGTGAGAGAGAGAGAGAGAGTAGTGGTTTGTTGCTGGGATTCATTCCCTCCACTCCATATGCTGAATCCCTTCTTCCATGTCACTATACCGGCGATTTTGACTCCATTTTTGGCTAAAGAATCCTAACCCTAATCTGTTTTAGGTATCCAAATAGGTAGATCGGTGAAATAGCTAACCTATTTCATGCTATAGGTAGCTGTTGTGCTGTAGACAAAGACGTAGTGTTCAAACTGAGCTTGATACGAGTGTACCGACGAAAGGTGCAGACTATAAACGTTTAGGTTATGGTTTTCAAAGCTTTCAATGTCAGTAATGGTTTATAACTAACTTAATTGCAACCATATACCCTTTAGATATAATGCCTTCTATATATTACATGTGTATGAACTATGCTTATTAACTATGCATTCCATGTGTTTGTTGAAATGTTTGAATGAATATAAAATTTTGATTTGTGCTTGCCATGATTATTAATTAAGAATACATGATCATTGTATGTATGACAACTCCTTTATGAAAGGATTTGCCATAATATATGCTATAATTAATTCATTACATGTATGTTTGAAATGTGTATTCTAAGTGTTTGATAAAATGTCTGAATGGGCGATTGTTTGATGAAATGCATTTATTAAAGGTGTTGAGATGAGATTCTCAACTATCTTAGATATATTGATAGATTCCTTTATGTAATTTACATTCGACTTCATGATTCATGTATGGATGCCTATGTGTGATAACATGTGCACTACGTGTTCGTTAAAATGCATGGATGAGATTTATATGTGATTTGGTTGTTAAATGCTATTTGACTATCACATATGAATGCCTATTGCAGCTGAGTATGATTGGGACTATCACATAGTCCAGCCAATCGGTAACGACTTCCGATCGACTGGCTGAATTAGTTTCTCCACCATAGACATGTTCGATGAATCTGAGTCGTACGGTGATTATCGATAGTGGTTTACCATGTATGGATGCTACTGCTTGAATTTAAGGTACCACTTACCAATATAAAGCCTGTTTCAACCATAGTACCACGATCCGCCAAGACTCATGAGCTGGGCATGGTGGTATGGGACACCGTAGTCGAGCTATCAGCCTATGCTGAGGGGACGAGTCTCCCCGTAGTGACCAGTGAGTAACCCAAAACTCGTGAGCCGAATACGGTGGTATGGGACACTGTATTTGAGCTGTCAGCCTACGCTAAGGTGACGAGCCTTTCCCATAGTGACCTCGAGTAGAAACTAGGCCTACGTCGAGGTGACGAGCCTCTCGTAGTGACCTGAACTTTCCTGTCCACTGTGATTAGCTAGATTGACGACCCTAGATGGATCGTTATTTGGATAAATGATATAAAAGGAGGTACCTTAGCTTCACAAACTTGCTGTATGAATAAGTCTAAGTAAGAACTTGGATAACACGACCATGCATCACATTACATGTGCCTTTGGCGTGGGTGTTGAGTACAGTGGGAGTTTAGCATGCACGACTATGAGATGATGTCGCTGAGGGAGTGCAAGCGAGGGCATGCATCATTAATACATACCATTCTTGCATTAACAAGAGTACTTAGGACATGGTCGTTGTACTGCTTTATCATTACTAGATTGAATTGATAACATATCAACCTTTGCCTTATAGCTCCACTGAGTTGATCACTCACTCTCACTCTAGGGCAGTGTTTTATGTCACACGCACAATGTTCTAGTTGTATTAGGATTGACAAATTCATGTGGAGCCTAAGGGAGAGGAGTTTCGATGGGTAAACTCCCTAACCCTCTAAATTATATAAATAAGGTTGGTTCCCCAAGCCTACACATGTGTGAAGCCTATTCGTCTCTTCCTAGTGCTTCTCTAAAGGTGTAAGGTGCGAAAGATCCCGGCATTCACCTTCGACAATATCTTCCCAATCAAGTACGTCTTTTATTCATTTTATTGTATCTACATACTTGATATGTATATGTCGATCCTTTCAATTCCGCATATAAGATTTTATAGTTGATATCAGAACCAACTGTGCATCGGCTATGGAAGATCTATTTGGAATCCGATTAAGGATTTTATTACAATCCAAACCCACCATCTATGGATCTAGATAGGCTCAGATCTGGATCATTCGTTAATGGTTTAATTAGGGCCAGAAATGGGCTATAAGCTACGTTATTCCCAAATCCCAAGTAACGTGAAGAATTTGACTTGCTTCAATGGTGGGCCTAATCGCAAATGGTTGCGTTAAATTGATCTTTATTGTACATAAGAGGTTTTGAAACCCCAATCAGGTATGGATTCTGACGTAGGGATGAACGTGATGAGGATAACTACTCCGAATCCACGGAGCTTCTCTAGACTCCTCACAGAGACTTCTCGAATCCACGAGGAAAGAAAACAGAAAATAGAAATAAATTTTAATAAATTCGAAATTGATTAATTGATGAATAAAAACGAGTTCACAACCCTTTAAATCGGGGTACCAAGTAATGAGAAAGAAATTAGAATCAAACTATAACTCAAACTCCTAGAATCTGTGACTTACTATAAATAGTAAACTTACTATTTATAGACGGTCGCGATGTCTACTAGTGCGTAAGGTTTTCGGCCAAAAATAGTAAGTGTCCTATTTGGCTTCACCAAACCGTTCTCCTAATTATTCTAAGCTCTTTACACGTTCGGCGCAACTCCTAAAGCCCGACGGATGAAGAGTTATAATTAAACTAGAACTTATTATTTAAAGTAAAAATGAAATTAAAATAGAGAAACAACCATCGATCCATGGGTTTTTTGCAATTCTGGGCTGCGCAACCCGGCATAGCAGGGTTGGTTGGCTAAAGTAGCTTGTTCTACCCTAAAATCATATATTTTACGTCAGATAACTCATTCCGGATTGCGAGATATGCCCGATCTAAGGTCCGACGGTTCGGATTACTTCTGTCGTCGTTCGAGCCTTTTCTGATCCATCTTGGCCATGAAACTGTCCGCGACCCACTCTACATCAGATTCCAACCAAAGTTCGATCCGTCCGGATCGATTATAAGGTCATCATAAATCCAATCTTGGCTCCTTATAGAATAGTGGCATAATGCAGACTTCTATCACTGGCTTTGATGTAAGGTAGCCATTAACGTTGGCCCTTGTGCCGACATAAAGAAACAAAAAAAGGAAAGAGGGGATTGATACATGTTACGGTGGTGATGGGTTTTCTTCCCCGACCCTGTAGCCATGGCCGCCATTAATAACTTCAGGATCAGATTTGGATGACTGTGGTAATCATTAAAACTGGCAAAATAAGCAACTAACCATTTGTGTGGTTGAAACCCTTCTTTTGTTGTTGTCGCCAACCCTACAATAATTGGAGGTGATCCTGCAGAATCTGGTCACATTTGAGAAAATTTAAGGGTGACAGCAAAAACATACATGGTTTTCGACATGATAGACTTTATCTGGGGTTGTTGCCTTCTTCGATTGATGGCCAATGACACCATTGTTCCTAGTGTCATCAGTGGCAGTAGCTATCAGCTTTGTTGTGCCAACAATAGTTATCCCATCAATTGTTGCCCTTTGAGTAAGAGACAGGTTGCAATGACTGCTCTAGGGTTAGAGTTTCCCTTTTTCCCCTCTTTTAGTTCAGGCAAGAAGCCCTTCGAGGGCTTTTATTTTTCTTCTACAATGATCCATAACTCAACTGCTTTCATTTTCTACGAGCCTAGGGTACATACCATCGATTTAAGCTTGCACATCTTTATCACCCTGATGGGCCCGGTCAATAGACCAACACCCATTATAGGAAATCGGCCTCGACAATTGGAATTGGCCTCGATAATCGACCTCGACAATCAGAATCAGAATTAGCCTTAACAATCGAAATTGGCCTCGACAATCGAAATCAGAATCGGTCTCGGCAATTTGACTCGGCCTCGACAATCGGAATCGGCCTCGACAAAGGGCCTAAGGGAAGGTCACAGTGTAGACATCTAACCATTATCGCCCATCAATGTGGACATTTTATGATCGTTGTTCCCAAGGAGTGGCCCACATAGAGCCATACGTGTAGTGGGCCCATGGCCTCACATAAGCGCTTAATATACATCGCCATGGGCCTCACATATAACACAATGGCAACGTCCTATAGGCCTCGGATACATCACAATGGGCCTCAAATACATCATAATGGGCCGCAATATATGGACCGTAAATACATCTCATTGGGCCTTACGAAATGGGTCAAAATACATCAAGGTGGGTCAGTCCTTAAAATGATCTGGGAAACTGGACGAATGACATAGATAGACAATACATACATCACGACGGATCTCACATATGGTCGGCATGGATGTAAAATAGGTGGATGGCGTGGAATATAATACATGCACCAAACGGGACCCACATGACTTGCTGACATCTACACAACAGCTGCCCTGCTGCTGGGGCCACAAATGGACGGTTGGATGAAACACATTCATCGTGATGGAATCACAGAACTTGCTGGCGCCACTATAATAGTCGGATAGCTGTCCAGGGCTTCTAGACGCCCTAGATGGTCTGGATATAATATATACATCATGGTGGACACCCGCTATCCAGATGATGGACGGCGTTGATAATTTCATAAATCATGGTGGGTCCCACTAATCTGGATAGATGGATGGAGTGGGTATAAAATAAATACATCAAGGTGTGGCCCATGTCCTCAAACAAACAGATGGTTGGACATCACATGTGTAGAAAGTGGGGTCCACAACTGGACGGTGTGGAGCAAAATCTACATCATGGTGGAGTCCACAACACCGTCCAGATGATGGACGGGCTAGAGATACATCATGGCAGGCCACACACGTGGCAAGGATATAGAATACGTACATCTAGGTGGGTCGCACCCCACACATGCCACTCGTGTGCGTGGGCCCATACCAAAACAAATGGACAGTGGGAATGAGACACGTATCACATGATGGGTACCCACCGTCCTGGACGGTGTGGGTGAAACCCATACATCATGGTAATGCCCCACCGTTTAGCAGCTGCTGGATGGTGCAAGATAGGGCCATACAACAAGGTAGGCCCCACACGTGTGGATGCAAAGCATCCACCAAGGTGGGCCACGTCTGTGTATATGGATGGATGACTAGATACACCGCACACCACATGCCACGTTAACGCAGCAGTTGTTTTTGCTGCTCGTCCACAGATGGACGGCTAGATATAACACAGGCTTCATGATCACGGTGGGGTCCACGGGACTTGCTGACGTCCCACATCAGCTGCATAGCTCGTGTGAAATACACTAGCCAATCTGCTTCCTAGTAATGGGTCCCACCATATATAATAAAATATAATATTATTTATTATATATTAATTAATTTTTTTGAAATGGGGTAGCGTCCAGGCCCTGTACGGCCAGGACTGATCTCACGTGTATTAAGGTGGATCCCCACACACGTGGCAGGTGGTCCCACTGTCTAGAGGTTTGGACGGTGTGGATGATACACATACACCATTGTGGGTCTCACCATCCAAGTTGCTAGACGATGTGGACACACCACATACATCAAAGTGGGGCCGACGTGGTGGATGGTGTGGATATATCACACGCATCAGGTGGGCCCCACGGCATTAAGGGAGAGAGAGAGAGGGAGAGAGAGAGAGAGAGATGGTGAGGAGGGGAGGGACCCCACCACTATGGGCCCTCCCTATATAATGCATACATCAAGATGGGTCCCACATATGTGCGCCCTCAAATCACAAAATCAAATAATAAAATCACCCACCTTTGATCATGGACTTCTCCTTCCATCAACGCATTTTAGAACTCCAATGAATGAGATTCAATGGTCGAGATTGGTTTTGGAGGGTGGGGATGGGAGATAGGAAGTGGGCCACACAAAGCTCTCTCATGGAGCTTGCTTGTACGCGGGTTGCTTGAGAATGAGTAAGAGAGAGAATGAGAGAGAGAGAGAGGGAGGTGATGGGAGAGAAGTGATGGGTGAGTGATGGGTGATGGGGAGAGTTAAATTTTGGGGATGGGTAGTTGTACTTGGGGATAGGTGTGAGTGATGGGAGTGATATGTACTTGATTGATATGATTGATGGGATTCTCTTGGGATTAGTAACGCGCGGCGTTTTTCCTCGAGATGAATGCTAGCCCACCTCTCCTGGCTTGGGTATTGGATCGGTGTGCAAGTCACGGTGTTGGAACCATGGCAACGGCGCGGTCGCTGGGGTACAGTTTTCAAGTCGAGCGGACTCTAGAATGAGGGATACAACTCGGGATTACGGGCAATTGCTGTCTACATGTCGTGAGTCATTGAAATTCGACCGGAGGACCGCGGAAACCTATAGAACAGTACAGGCTAGGATACGGGTCTTACACGAGGGATAAAAGAGCCGGGGTGTGGGGGTTGGGGTAAGCTGTGGGGAGTGCACGTTGGGTCGAAATAGGGTGAGAGATCAACGGCCAGCTGACCTCAAGGGGGGATGAATTCTTGTCCCAAGCTGCATTCCAAGCTTCTATGTCAAGATCGTTAGGAATTTCTTCAAAGTTCTCCTAATCCTCAAGGGGCTGTTCCCTTCGGAGAGAGCATGATGAGGGGATGAGATGGCATGGAAAAGGAGTGCCATGTGGAGCTGGGAAGAGGGCATGGGAGGGAGCTAACGGGTGGGGCTGGTATTCACGACTTAAGTTGCTTGATGGGAGGGGTTCTGCCACTGTAGGCCTTGGATGGGCATGGTTAAATGGGGTTCAAAATGATGGGGGGCGGGGATGGGAGAGGGCCCGGGGCAGGGTAGCTGGGAGGTGGTTGGCTAGGAGGAAGATGGGGGAGATCAGGGGATGGGCGAGGGCCAGGGGCAGGGTAGCTGGGAAGGGGTTGGCTAGGTGGGTTATGAGACGATATGAGGCGAGGGCTAATAGGTTAAGAGGCTGGAATGGCCTGTGGTTGGGAAGGGGAGGTAGCCTCTTGCGCACCTGGGGAGGCAGGGTAGTGGAAGGATCTCTCTACCCACTACCTGGTCGTTTCCTGGTCCCTGAGCAAACTATATTGTGGCTCCAAAGGCAAGTCAGAATGCTCTATGGACGGCCAGATGGGAAATGATTTTCCTACTACCACTAGTTCCCGGGGTGAATGAGTGTCTGTGCCCGGAGGAATAATAACTTTGACTCGAGTTAGTATTTGAGCAAGTCCCTAAATTGAGCTTCTGTTCCACTTCCACCACATCCCCAAAGGTGTTTCCCAAAGCTTTGAAGACCGATTCCATCCAGGCGTGGGCTGGGATTCCAAATAGCTGAATCTATTTTCCTCCACTGTTCACACCTCAAGTATAGGGTTGTGATGTAGTAATAAACTCGGTGAGACCGAGGTCGAATCCCAAGGGATTGAAACCTTTACGTAGTCTGAAACTAAGTAGAACTAGAACTAGATTAAGATGAAATCTAAATCATATATAATTGTGGGAATAATGATGAAATATTTATCTAAAACTTAGAGAATTCAAAGGTAGGGAACTAGGGTGCCAAGGATCCACTTGTAGCAATTGAGAAGCTAGCTTGCATTGATTTAAGGATACAACTGGAATCAGAGTCCTATCTTATCCAATTGGTAGGAAGAGATTTGTCAGATCTCTGAACTTCTCATGGATCTAATCATCAATAGATAAGAATGGTGAAGATTTGGAAGTGATTCCGTCACCTAACCATGCCCAGGACACTATGGCAAACAACAACAATTTACCATTCTCATAACCAATCATAAGAGAATTGTGAAAGTTAGAAAGGGTTCCATCACCCAACCATGCCCATGAGACAATGGTGTACAATAGGGTTCCCAAGTTCACGATCTCAATACATAAAAAGAAAATATCTCAAGCTATCGTAGATTTATTGTAATTTGAGTCACAACCAACCATTAAAACTAAAAACATTCATTATAATCAAACTAGAATTCATGAGAGTTCAATAAACATAAGTCAAAACAAAGCTAACACCCCAATCACGCTACAAGCTTCACCTCTTAGCCCTAGCTAAGAGGTTTATCCAACCATAATCATGATCAACTAAATCTCAAAAAAGAAAAAAAACTAAAGAAGGAAGGAAGAAAACTTAGTTTATGGGTAGCCGTCCTCCTCTCACTCTCTTCCTTTTCTTCTTCACGTTTGGCCTCCACGGCTGCTCATCCAAGATCCCACGTCCAAGGATTATTCCAAAGCTCTCTTTCACGTCTCCTTTTATAGCAATAGGGAGCAAGGTCGGTTTGGAGTCGGTTCACGTGCGCAACAACAGAAAAATAAAAGCCGAGTTGCGTTTGAACGGGATTTTTGGACAGTACACAGCTAAGAAATCCATTATGGCTCCATGTTTAGGGTAAAGACCCCCTGACCGATCTTTTGGACGGTTCAGATCATCCAACCTACCATCATATGGGTCGTACAATGCCTCACTGTGGCCGATTTTCACAGACGCGGGCTTCATGCGAATTTTCTTGTGCTGACATGCTCGATGGGCCCAATAGTGATGTTTTCAGTGAAATCCACCCCGTTCATTGGATTCCTGGTGAAATTTAAGTTGGAAAGGAATCGTTTTGGTCGAGTTTTGGTGTGGTCCACTGTATAAAATCAACTCACTGTTCATCCTGTGTTTTTCGTCAATCTACGCTTGTACACGTACATGGGCTAAAAGGCTAATTTGGAGGGGAGTGTGGCCCCCCTATGGTCATATGGACGGCTCAGATCATGAAATGGGGCAGAGAGTGGGCCCCACTACTCAGAATCGGCAGAACCACGCCCGTCTGCTGTTGCTGGTGTGGAAGGAGTCGGGTTAGCCGACTTTGACCGGGATTCCCGGTCCGATGCGGCTCACATGCGGAGGTGCTGTGTACATGTACGTCGTACGTGGGGTCCACTGTGATGCATGTGAAAAATCCGCGCCGTCCATCCATTTTTCCACCCTATTTAAGGGGTTGAGACCAAATTTGAACTATATCTAGATATCAGGTGGGCTCCAAATTGAGGATTTATGTGCTAATCTGTCCATTAGGCCACTTACACAAGGATCTAATGACTGAAATTTTACTTTTACAGTTCATTTATAGTCCTGAGGTCATTTATGAAGTTTTGAGCTGAACAGATGGTGGAAACCTTGTGATCTTGCATTCTAATTGACTTTCAGGCCACTTGAGATTCAGTTTCTCGATTTTTTCGAATCTCTGGTATGTAAATCCATCGATCTTGGTCCCATGGGGTCCATCCCTTGCCTTGGTGAATTCTGAGCGTTAAATCTATGCTTTTGGTACCCAGTTTCAGTCTAAGCTCGTAAATATACCTTGTAGCATAAACACAGTTAAATTGGGCCGTTAAACAGTACCAGGTTCGTAAATTCAGATAACAACTGGGGTCTGATATACAACATTTGACCCTCAACACCCACCTAGCGAGGTGAGCTTAGAGCATCAGGCTTCTACCTTAGCAAAGCCCATTTTCATGTGAAGCATGGAGTTTGAGAAGAAGGAGATCATTCCCGATCTCGACTTGAAAACCAAGAGGAAAGAGTCTAAGCCTATACACGAAATGTCCAAAGCGGAGGGCATGTATCTGGTGATCCTGAATTCTTGAAGGATTTGGGAAGTTTGCACGTGAGCGTCGAGAACCTGGCCCACCAGGGCTAAACTCAGCTCTTTAAGTTTCAGAGCAACACTCCTATTGTCTGCTTGGATGGTGAATGTACCATGGGCAGGATAGGGCATGACGTTTGGGACCATTTGGGTCACACATGCATTTGATTGAACATCTGGGAGCTGTGGGAGGATGGGATCCTGCACCGCTTGGGCGAACGATCTTGGCTCCGATAGGGTGCTAAGGGGGTTGTTGGTCTGCCCTGGAATGGGAGGAGTTGGCCGGGTGGGTTGGGTAGTGGGTCGAGTGGGTCGCTGGTTGGGGTGAGAAGATGTCATTGCCTTTGCCATCTGGACGAGTAGGATCCTGCCGTCAACCCTTTTACCATTCAGAACTCTCAGCGCTGCTCTGGCATCGTCTTCATACTGAAATCTGACGAAGCCATACCCACGAGGTCTGTTGAGATGGGGATTCCAGGGGATGAAGGTGTCAACTACCTTACCGTACCTACCGAAGATCCTAAATAGATCTTCTGCTGAGGTATCGAAGGAAATGTTGCCAGCAAACAGAGTAAATGCTGAGGAACTAAGAGGTCTTGACCGAGGCCGAACCTGTTGCCACACGACTGAGTTCATCTTCTCATTAGGATCACCTGCACCTTACCACAGAGGCTCAGATACAATGGTATATAGATAGGCTTATTATGCTCAAATGTTTAAAAAAAAAAAAAGCGGTTCTAAATTTAATGACAGATCTCTTTTCTGGACAAAATGTATATTATCTTAAGTGAACTAGGGTTTATGTAAAAATTTCTTGTGAAATTACGGAATTGCTACTATTTTTTCACGAATAGCTGGCACCTTTTTTCACACTCTTCTGTGTAGCCTGCAACCTTTCTTTGTTTCTTCAATTGTATGTAAGTGTACTATCTTTCTCTCTCTCTCTCTCTCTCTCTCTCTCTCTCTCTCTACCTCTAAACCACGCCAGTCCCTCTATATATAATAATCTAGAATTTGGAAGAGACGCCAATAAAATTAAGGTTGTCTTCTTCATCGATGTTCACATCCACACTTGTCAATTTGTTGAAGGCATTGATATGCTCAAAGAGATTTGATCCTTCCACCATCTTCAAATTGTATAGTTGTCTCTTCAGATATAGACAATTGTAGAGCAACTTCTTCATGTAGATGTTCTCTAACTTCACCCATAGGCCCACGGTAGTTATCTCATTGATGACATTATCAAGGACTTCGTCGGCTAAGTACAATTAGATTGCGTTGATCGCCCTCTAATCAAGTTCATACCAATTCTCTTCTTTTATCGATTCGGGACATTTTACTTTACCAATGAGTGCTTGTTGCAACCCTTGCTAAATTATGAGGGCTTTCATCTTCAACTTCCATAATTCAAAATTATTTTTACCCATGAATTTTTATTTCAAACTTCACATTTCATTCCCTCGATGCCATTTCTTAGATTCTATTTGAAAACCTAACGTTCACTTTGATACCACTTATTGGGGACGCGACAAGCCTTTACATGATATGTTCGACGTGGAAGCAACCTCAAATAGAATCAGACAACGCAATAGGGAAATAAAAATTCAAGCAACTATAGAGATCACATAAATTTTATGTGGAAAAAACTTTGAGGAAAAAAAAACTATGACATTAAGCAACAAACAATTTACTATAATCAGAAAGTTAGAAGAGATGAAATAACTTACAAATGAGAAACCCTAGCTTCTCCCTCAAAAACCTTAAAAGCGTGTTAAGTTCCTTTTGTTCTACTCTAATTGTGTGATTAGAAGCTTATTTATACACTTCTATATGAAATTAAAAACAAAAACATGCATTTACGCATTCCGCTCAGTCACTCGGTTAATTGAGACATCGACAGACTCTCTTGGTCAACTGAAACAGATCTTGGTCTACCGAGAATATCACAGCATGCTTCGGTCGACCCAAGAATTCATTAGTCGACTGAAAAACACTACATTAGATTAAAGGCACTCAATCAACAAACATCATATTAGAAAGTTTAATTTAAGAGTCTAGCATACATCTTAGCTTGCTATAACCATAACTTTACATTTGATTATTCATTTTGTTGGCACGATATTTTATTAAAATGGGCCCTTACTCATAGCTTAGTGGTAAACTCATAGGAGTTTCAACACTAAGGTCATGGTACCCATTATGGTGTGTGTGGGTGTGAGGGTATGTGCATAAATAAAAAAATTATTTAAAAAAATAGTTAAAAAGTTATTAACGAGTTCTATATGATGGCCAATGCTAATAGCAATTGCACTAAACAGTTTTCTAAAAATAGATCATTTTTAGGGTTTAATTTTAAGATTTAAGTTAAAACTTACTATTTCTAATAAGTTCTAATTTTTTTATATAAAAGTTTAATGGGCTGGTTGCCGTCCAAAGTCTCTCTTTTAGTCATTAAAGGCCCATTAATTTGGATACCAAACATTTACAATATTATATAAGTAACTTATTTGAAATAAGTTTAGTTTATGATGAAGTATAAGTATCTTTTTTTATTTAAAGTTAATCACTTCAGTTTAATAAATATAAACCAACATAAGCTTCTTAAGACATAAGTAAATTATCTCAAGTAAGTTACCATCCAAACGCACACAAGGGTTGTCCACAAACTGTAGGATGAATATTATTATTATTACTATTATTTGTATTTTTTACTATTTGGAAGTGTATCATGTGAGTCAAATTAAATTTTGCGGTTTATTTCACTTATACAAGGTCGTCAGATACGTTGTAGCCGGTAATTTTTAAATTTCTTTCTTTTTATAAATAATATCCGAGTTCTTCTCTTATCTGGAGATCTTTCTCTCCTCATTGATTTAAGGAATATTTTTAAAAAGATGATGGCCACATCCTCTTTTATTCATGCACCCTCTGCATTATTTGGGAGGGTGCTGACAACCATAAAAACTTCCGCATGGAATATGAAGTAGTCCAACATACTATGTATATCCCATCAGACCTCATCATGTGAACACTTGAGTGGCTAACACGGAGTGTGTGTACTGACATGGCTGACATGGGTGCGTACTAACAAGCCAAAAAAGAAAAAAGAAAAAAAAGAAGGCCATTCCAAAATAAGGTGAACCGCACTACGAGAATATACATGTTTTAGGTAAGGATTGTTCATCGTTCACTCCCTGGTGCGTTGAATCTGAGTTTTGAGTCATGATGATTCTTGGTGCGTACGGTTAACATAAGGAGGGAAACCAGATCCAAGGTTTGGATTCCACCTAGGCATCAAAGGTGGGCCCCCACACATCTCTAACAATGGTAATTAACATACTATTGAAACCCATGTAATCATTTCCCGTGTTTCACATGGGATCAAACATCTGACCATGAGAAGACTTAAAGTCTTCCACCATTCCCCACCCAATGGTAGTCTTGTCGCCACGTGGCACAATCAAAGGAGCACACATGGAAAGATCCAACTGCTCGAGTTCACCGTAAAATAACACTGATGTTTCGTCTCTGGCAAATACACGGAATTACCTCAGGTTTAACCCAAATCACCTTGGGAATCCAACCAAAAATACTGAGGTAAATAATTATTACCCATTTACCTTAAATTACCTCCGTAATTAAAAAATCAAACAGGCCACAAGCGTGTGTGAGTGTCCATTTGAAGTACTTCTTTGGTGAGAGGATGGATAACGTGATGCTAGAAGCTGCATCAAAGAGTATGGCAGAAATGCTGACTCCTGCACAAGCTCCTCCTCTAAGTGCACAAGCTCCTAGCAGGGGAGTGTCCTTAAATGGTGATCCTAACCCTAGACAAGATGCCATCCATCTCAATACAGCTTTCAAAGGTTAGAAATCTTAGATTGTTTTCTCAGTTCCATTCATTTTCTTTGATGATTTCATCGAGTCACAAGCTAGTGGGACCGTAGCATCCGTTTTCCAGCCAACATGTGGGACATCAGTGCCATAAAAAAGGTAGGCCCCACCATGGACGTCCACACAATAGTTAGGCCGGTCTGGATTGCGTCCGGAGCGGCTGGACGGAATCGGTCCAAGCAGGGGCTCTGTGGGGCCAACTGTGATGTATGGGTTTTATCCACACCGTTTTTTCTAGATCATTGTAGGAGATGAGCCGAAGAATGAGACAGATCCAAAGCTCAAGTGGGCCACGCAGTGAGGATTGAACGCCCACCATTAGAAACCTCTTGACGGCCACAGAAGTTTTGGAATAAGCTGAAATTTGTGTTTTCCCTTCATCCAGCTCTTTTAGACCTTTTCAAAAGGTTGGATGGAAAATAAACATGACGTAGGAAGGTTTCAACCGTAGGCGTCATCATCACGGCTGCTTCTTGTGGTGTGGTCCACTTGAGCCTTGGGTGTGCCCCGATTCTATACTTATATTCTAAAATAATATGGAAAAATAGTTGAACGGAGTGGATAAAACCCATATAACGGTTGGCCTCACAGAGCCCTTGTGGACCAATTTCCGTCCAGACGGGCAGGACGCAATCCGCCTCCGGTCAGCTCACCAGGTCCACCACAATGTTGACATCAATTCCACAACTGACCGTTGGTCTTAACCCAAACGTAAAGGAGTGTGGCTAATCTAGTAAGTGAATCCAACACCAACCAGCTTGCTGGTGTCTGTGAGCTCGCGAGGATGTATCTGTTTAATCCACGCTGTTCATCCATTTTTTCAGATCATTTCAGCTACGAGCCAAAAAATAATGCAAATTCAAATCTCAAGTGAACCACACGCAGGAAAATAATGTTGACTGAAAGTCCACCGTTAAAAACTTCCTAAGGCCTACTGTAATGTTTATTTTACATCCAACCTGTCAATAAGGTCACACGAACCTTATGAGGGGAAAATACAAATATCAGCTTTATCAAAAAAATATCCCTTAAAAAGCTTTCAACAGTAAGTACTCAATTCCCACTGTTTCTTGTTTCTTGTAGTGTGGTCCACCTGAGAATTGGATTACATCATTTTTCGGCTCATATTTCCTAATATGTTCTTTAAAATGAATGGATGGCGTGGATAAAACAGATACATCGTGGTGAGGCCCACGGAGCTTTTACACCTGCTATGTGTTGGGGTCCTACCCGAACCGCGTGTGTGCAGAGCCTGCAACGTTTCTCGGGCTGCAAGTAGCTGTACGTGGCGAACCAGTTCCGCCAACTGTCCACGAAATCGGATTGCGTACTGAGTTACTAGTACGCTCTTATTGTACTGAGCAAACTCCGTTAGGCCCACCGTCAATGTATCTGGTATATCCACGCCGTCCATCCGTTTTTCCATCTTATTTTAGGAGTTAAGACCAAAATTTAAGCATACCCAAAGATCAAGTGGATCATACTATAGAAAACAGTTGGAATAATGACTTCCACGGTTGAAACCTTTCTAGGGCCCACAGTGATGTTTATTTCTCATCCAGCCTGTTTATAAGATCACACAGACATGGATGAGGGTAAAACATAAATACAAGCTTGATCCAAAACTTCTTTAGCTCTCAAGAAATTTTCAACGGGAGATGTTCAATTCACACTGTTTCCTATGGTGTATTCCACTTGAGCTTGGAAATACTTAATTTTTAGGCTCAAGCCCTAAAATTATTATGGATAGAGTGGATAAAATACATAAATCGTGGTGGACCCCACAGAGTTTACTCGGTACGCAATCCGCTTCCACTGTCCACTACTATGAGTAGTGGTAGGACTGTTGTGGGGCCCACATAGTGGGTGTATTTGTTTTAGAAAAAATGCACTCGGGGAAGGAAAGAATCTTTTAAGAACATTCTATCCAGATCATTTCACATGGTGCTTTTTCCATCTTTCAAATATTAGAATTTAAAAAAGAAAAAATAAAAAGATTAAAATTCCCAAACTACTCTAAAACACTAAACCTCATCTTAGTTTTATCACGTATCTATGTGCCAAGATTTAGAACATAAAACAAAGACTAACTAAGATTGGAAGAAATTAAAAAGGGCTTGAAGAGTTTTCTGAAGAGAAAATGTACAAATTACGTAAGAAGTACAACCAGGCAAGAAGTCATGCCAAAATGATTAGACAACTGAAAAATAAAATTACAGTATTTGTTGAAATAGATTCTTTTTAAGATGAACTTCTTTAGCTCTTTTTTCTTTTCTTTCTTTTATTTCTATTGTACTTTTTTAAAGTTAGCTTCTTGCTTGCTACAATTAATGTTTCCAATGTGATTTTTATACAGGAAGAGGGCAAAACGTGCCTGAGATTATCAATATTCTTGCACATCGTGATGTAACTCAACGCGCCCAAATTCAAGAAGAATACCAAGCCATGTATTCTGAGGATCTCAAGGAACGTCTCTCTCAAGAGCTTGGATTCACTGGAGATGTCAGTGAGAACCTTGGTGTGAACATTAGTGGGGGCCTTAATGGAGAGCTTTTCGGGCCACTTAGTAGCAACATTAAGGTATACATATATTTCATGAGCCCACAAATGGAATTCACAATTCTTTCAAAATAGAATCTAATCTTGTTGTCTCCATGGATGATGGAACATATTAACTTAAGTGTTGCACTTTTTCACTCTATAGAATTTTCAGATAAAATTTAGAATAATTTACTAGTTTTACTATCTTAGAAAGAAAGAAGATATATTATACAATGCTCAACAAAGAATTACTTAAAAGTTGCTTAGGTTTTTGGTTCATGTGGGTGGGGATGACTGAATGTGTGGGCCCATAAGATCTAATTTATTTACATATTTTAGAGACCTTCACACAAAGCTAGAAATGGACAGCCCATGTCTAGCTATTTGCGTAGCTACTTAGGGAGTGAAAATGATCTAATCATTCATCAAATACTACGGTTAAGATGGCCTCTAGACATGATCAACTATTTAAATTGTCTAAAGTTAACATAATGGATAATGATATTGACCATTTATTACCCTTCTAATTTTCTCTGTAGAGTTCTTTCAGATGATTGGGGGGAGTTCGTATGCAATAAGACTTATCCTTATCACATCTTACTTCAATCTCTCTCTCCCTCTCCCTTATCCTCAATCACTTTCTCTCATTTAAGTTTACATTCAAATTCGAACTTAGAGAGAAAATGGAAAGAGGAATATTCACTTAGAGATAATATTCAGAACGCAAATTGTGTGGGACTCACCCACAATTAACCCTAAGAGTCTATATCCAACATATCATATTCAATCATATTATAATATGTGCACAATATAGATTGTCCATCTAACTCTTCATATAACAATCAAAATCAAAATATCATTATTAAAAGAAATAGGTATAGGACTAATTGAATATTATTATATTGTCATATGTGTTTGAATACTAAGCGAACACTTGACTAGCATTCAATAACACAAGCTTTGTTATATTTGTTCTAGTTGGCATGATCACACTGCATTGAATTAACTCCTAATATGGAATATTCTACTAATATATGTGCTTATCCAATTTATTAAGTTTATTTAAAAAATTCATTTTTTCACAAACATCAGTTTAAAATCATTTTTAGAGTAATAGTATACTATATATAAAACTTTATCAAAACTCGAAACTAGCATACAAATAAGTTATGAAGACATATAAGTCTTCAAGTACATACTAATAGTTTTAAAAGTTCGATATAGTTATCATGGAGTCTTTCCATATATGTGTAATTCAAAATCGATCAAGTGGATTTCTTAACACAACTAAGTCCAACCAATTTAAGGGCATTTGTCATCGTACACTAAAATAGTGATACTCGATCTCATCCTCCTATACACAAAAGGAGAGTGGCTAAGAATATAAAGACATCCATATATCTGGCTACTTCTATAATGCACTGACTAGATCAAATTAAAGCATTATGTAGATAATATGTCAACACTATGACAATAATTTGCACCGTAAAGTAGACAATACTAGATATTTGTGAGGTCTATAATACTTAAATCATTACACATAAGGTATAAGTACTCATCTCATATCCTCACAACCTCACTTTTTAATTAGACCATAACATTAATCACATAGAAGAGAAATGAAAAAAATTATATTATTTCGAATTTGATTAGTCACATCTTCAATTTCTTAGGACCAAATTAAGATAAATATGATGTATCATCACTCATATCCTTATTATCTATTCTTCACAATAAAGAGCAGTTCACGCCTCAAATATATGAATACCACTTCAATTTGTACATTTCCTATATATTCACCATTGGTTTCCCCGTGCTAGTGAGTGATGGCTACCAACAAATATGGAGATGCTTAAAGATCACAAGGCAAATGATGATAATCTAATTATTTGAGTGAGTCAAGCAAGGATTAACAGGGTAGGCCTATTCAAAATATCATTTACAACTAACCCATGCTAGGCCCAATGCCAGCCCTAATGGTGAGGCTACATCACGAGCGGTTTAGAAATCACCCAAAGTCATACAACCTATTTGTATTTACACGTGGGTAAGATGAAAAAAAAATTTAGTCTCAACAAAGTCATGACACTAAGAGATATTTTATTACCATATATGAGACATTTTATGATTGTACATGGAAGGTATGAGTATAAGAATTCTATGAGTTGGGCCTTATTGATCAACGATCTAGATCTCCTTAAGGGTTGGATAGTGTGATCGGGCATACCAGTGGACTCCACTTAGTTGTGATTCATCTAAATTTGTGTAAGGGGTGATACACTACAAGTGTGTCACACGCACAATATTCTAGATAGAATAGGATTGACAAATTCATGTAGAGCCTAAAGGGAGAGGAGTTTCGATGGGTAAACTCCCTAACCCTCTAAATTATATAAATAAGGTTGGTTCCCCAAGCCTACACATGTGTGAAGCCTATTCGTCTCATCCTAGTGCTTCTCTAAAGGTGTAAGGTGCGAAAGATCCCGGCATTCACCTTCGACAATATCTTCCCAATCAAGTACGTCTTTTATTCATTTTATTAGATCCACATACTTGATATGTATATGTCGATCCTTTCAATTCCGCATATAAGATTTTATAGTTGATATCAGAACCAACTATGCATCGGCTATGGAAGATCTATTTAGAATCCAATTAAGGATTTTATTACAATCCAAACCCACCATCTATGGATCTAGATAGGCTCAGATCTGGTTCATTCGTTAATGGTTTAATTAGGGCCAGAAATGGGCTATAAGCTTCGTTATTCCCAAATCCCAAGTAACGTGAAGAATTTGACTTGCTTCAATGGTGGGCCTAATCGCAAATGGTTGTGTTAAATTGATCTTTATTGTACATAGAGGTTTTGAAACCCCAATCAGGTATGGATTCTGACGTAGGGATGAACGTGATGAGGATAACTACATCGAATCCACGGAGCTTCTCTAGACTCCTCACAGAGACTTCTCGAATCCACGAGGAAAGAAAACAGAAAATAGAAATAAATTTTAATAAATTCGAAATTGATTAATTGATGAATAAAAACGAGTTCACAACCCTTTAAATCGGGGTACCAAGTAATGAGAAAGAAATCAGAATCAAACTATAACTTAAACTCCTAGAATCTGTGACTTACTATAAATAGTAAAATTACTATTTATAGACGGTCGCATGTCTACTAGTGCGCAAGGTTTTCGGCCAAAAATAGTAAGTGTCCTATTTGGCTTCACCAAACCGTTCTCCTAATTATTCTAAGCTCTTTTCACGTTGGGCGCAACTCCTAAAGCCCGACGGATGAAGAGTTATAATTAAACTAGAACTTATTATTTAAAGTAAAAATGAAATTAAAACAGGGAAACGACCGTCGATCCAGGGGTTTTTCGCAATTCCAGGTTGCGCAACCTGACGTAGCGGGGTTGGTTGGCTAAAGTAGCTTGTTCTACCCTAAAATCATATATTTTACGTCAGATAACTCATTCCGGATTGCGAGATATGCCCGATCTAAGGTCCGACGGTTCGGATTACTTCTGTCGTCGACCGAGCCTTTTTTGATCCATCTTGGCCATGAAACTGTCCGCGACCCGCTCTACATCAGATTCCAACCAAAGTTCGATCCGTCCGGATCGATTATAAGGTCATCATAAATCCAATCTTGGCTCCTTATAGAATAGCGGCATAATGCAAACTTCTATCACTGGCTTTGATGCAAGGTAGCCATTAACGTTGGCCCTTGTGCCGACATAAAGAAACAAAAAAAGGGAAGAGAGGATTGATACATGTTACGGTGGTGATGGGTTTTCTTCCCCGACCCTGTAGCCATGGCCGCCATTAATAACTTCAGGATCAGATTTGGATGACTGTGGTAATCATTAAAACTGGCAAAATAAGTAACTAACCATTTGTGTGGTTGAAACCCTTCTTTTGTTGTTGTCGCCAGCCCTACAATAATTGGAGGTGATCCTGTAGAATCTGGTCACATTTGAGAAAATTTAAGGGTGACAGCAAAAACATACATGGTTTTCGACATGATAGACTTTATCTGGGGTTGTTGCCTTCTTCGATTGATGGCCAATGACACCATTGTTCTTAGTGTCATCAGTGGCAGTAGCTATCAGCTTTGTCGTGCCAACAATAGTTATCCCATCAATTGTTGCCCTTTGAGTAAGAGACAGGTTGCAATGACTGCTCTAGGGTTAGAGTTTCCCTTTTCCCCCTCTTTTAGTTCAGGCAAGAACCCCTTCAAGGGCTTTTATTTTTCTTCTACAATGATCCATAACCCAACTGCTTTCATTTTCTCCGAGCCCAGGGTACATACCATCGATTTAAGCTTGCACATCTTTATCACCCTGATGGGCCCAGTCAATAGACCAACACCCATTATAGATATTGGGTAAACCATATCAGTGAGTCAGGAGGTCCAGTGGGCCTTGTGTGGGCCATTAGCTTGGGCTCACAACAATGGGCTATTTCCTTAGGCCTAGTAGCTGACCATATGGAGGCTCATGTTTGGGGCCCACACCTACCTTTATTCAACCCAATTTTAGGCCTATTTGACATCTCTTGAACTTTTTTAATTTGCCTTTACTTCAGTTATGCGACTACCCATGTTTAAATGGGCTGGTTATGGTTTAGGGTTTTAATTTTTGTTTAGGCTCAGGTCTATATACAGTGAGTCCAATAGGTTTTTTATAAACCTATTGATCCTTGAGCTCATTAATTGTCTTGTTTAGGGACGTTCCGAGCCCTTACATTGATTAATCCAGGCCCGACATTAGGGCATGTTCGATGCACATTATAAGCCCAAACCTTGGCCATTATAAAGTTTGCCCTTAGGCCTTCTCTTTCGAGCCTGTTTACAAGAATTGATCTTTGATCTAGACCATCTATTCAGTTTATAATGAGTGTTTTATCTGTTTCATTCACTAGATGAATAATTCAACATCTAGACCTTCCATCATGTGGACCTTGAGTATTGGATCTGAACTTTCCATTCTATAGACACTAATGCATTGATCTAATTATTCATGTGAATCAAGTTAAACATTTTAATTTAGACTATCTATCTTTAAAACATTAAGGGTCAAACATGAAAAATTTATTAAGGATATTTAGATCATGCAAAGTCTTAATTCAACTCAGTTACTACAGAAGCTAACATGGACCATTGATTTAAAAGGAAATGGAAAAGAAACATATCTATCTATTTCCTTTTAAGATCCCATGCATTTTAAACGATCAATGGTATCCACTTTCTGGGCCAAATCGAACTGTTTTTGATAATCCATTGAGGGCATGATTATATTCGCAATCTCAAAGTCTAAATTCATAGAATTAGATCCGGTTGTGCTAGCCATCACAGTGACCTCAATTGGTGAAGATTTTACTATTTTTGATTCTTGATATTAGGATATAGTGGTAGGATTGCATATAGTTGCGTTTGCGTTTAATGCGAACAGTGAAAAAAAATGCAGACGATCACTGTTTGGCAGGGATGTAAGTGGTATGAAGTAAATGGTATTAGTCGTGTAAAGTTGAGAGACCCATTTCACCCACAAGTACTAAGTGTCTCAAATTTACATGATCGACATTGCTTAATTCCATGTTCAAGAGAGTCACATGGATGTCATGACTACCTCTCATAGGATGAGTGATGATGATGTGACCGATTTTCACCAGGATTGACTGGTTGGGCCCATTTTCATCATAGGCAATTCAATTGAAGATCCCAATCAATTGAATTTATGATAATTTTGCCCAATATTTAATTTTATTCATGAATAGTTTAAAGTAAACATATCAACTAATGTGAGTATAACATAATCAAGTTGACATTCTAATTCAATGCAATTTAGTTCTCCTTTTAATCAGGTCTAATAATCCAAAAAGGGAAGATTTTACAATGTTAGTCCTAGGGAGCATGGAAAATGACCTTACCTTAGAAAAGAGAGGAAAAGTATGGATAAGGTTCAAAGTGCTTATCTAGTAATCTTAGGACAAACATAATGAAAAAATGAAAAGAAAAAATAGTTCTAAAAATGAATATTCAAGTTTTATAGCTGTCAATCAACCTGAGGATCGGTCGAGCAATAAACGAGTTAAGAAGAATAATTCCTTCTTTTATAAGAAGCTAAGCCATCAGGAAATAGACACCATTAAGTTTAAGCAGTGACTCATAAAGAATGGTAAAGATCATGTTCTTTTATGTTTTGGGTCAAATTTGATTGATGTGTTGGAAGTTTCTTGGTGGACAGATTATAGTACAACTATTCACATTTGTAATTCCATACAGAATATGCTGTAGAGCAGACCACCAACTAATATCGAGCGATCAATATATATAGGCAATGACATTAAAGTGGACGTAGAGGCAATCAGAGTCTACAGGATTGGGTTAAGGTCAAGTCATACGTTGGATCTAGTAGATACATTTTTTGTGCCTTCTAAAAGCACAATGTAGTCTCAATTTCTTATTTAAACAAATCCGATTATATGTCTAAATTTGATAATAGAAAGTTTAGTATCTACTATGATTCGAATGTGATTAATACTAGCATTATGGTTAATAATTTGTACCAATTAGACTTGAATGCATCACATGTCTATAATGTGAATGCTTTACATGAAAATAAAATAAGATTTAAGTGAAGACTCGACTATGAAAATTCCTTCATGTTATGAAACAACGATTAGGTTATATGTCTTTTAAAAGATCGGAAAGGCTGGTGTGGGAAGAAATTCTTCATTCTCTAGGCTTTTCCAACTACAAAGTATGTACCGATTGTATTAAGGATGAACATACTAATATCAGGAAGAAAGGTGGAATTATGAGTGTAGGACTCTTAGAAGTGATACATACAAACATTTGTAGTCGATTCCCTATAGTATCTTGGAGTGGATATAAATATTTTATCATTTTTATAAATAATTATTCTCATTTTAGACACATCTATCTTATAAATGAAAAATCAAATGCCGAAGTAGAAAATCAACTCGATAAGAAGATTAATGTCGTCAAGTCTAACCCATGGTGGTGAATACTTTGGGAGATATGACGAATCAGGTTGCAATCTAGGACCCTTCGCAAGATACCTATAAGATTTAGCATTGTCAACTTATACATTATGCCTAGAACCCCATATCATAATGGTTTATCTAAATGGTACAATCGCACCTTTATGAACATGGTGCGTAGCATGATGAGCAATTTGGCACTGTTAGAATCTATGGGGTGATGCGATTAAAAGCACAGTTCATATCCTTAATAAGGTCTCCAACAAGGCTATATGAAAAACCCATTTTGAGTTATGGAATGCAAGAAAACCAAGTCTCTGATATCTACATGAGAGAGCTTGATCCCAAAACCATAAACATTTTTATAGGATAATTGGAAATGTCAAAAGACTATTAATTCTACCGTCCTTCCTTCTCCATCAGGATTTTTGAAACTTAGAATGTCGGATTCATTAAATATACTAAAAATAGTAGGAGCACGAACATCAGAAATTTTGTATTTGAGAAAGAAAGGACGTGACTCCCGTCACAATCATTTTGGACCATGTGGGTATAAATCCTGCAGTTGAGCTTATTAGCATTATAGATCACCACTATGAACCTCTTATACAACCCATTGAGGAGGACAATCCAAATCACACTCAAGAAAGTGAGCCATTAAGAATATCTAAAATGGAGAAGAGGCATGCGATTTCAAATGATTACACCGTATATATGCAGAAGCACAAGTTTAACATGGGGTGAAAAATGATTTTAAATCATCTACACAAGCCAAACAAAGTGCTAACCCTTCCCGATAAAATGATGCTATAAAATATGAATTGAAATTCATAAAGGACAATAAAGTATGAGAGCTTATTGAGTTACCCCATGGAATAAAGCCGATTGGTTATAAATGAATATTTAAAACCAAACGAGACTCCAAGGTTAATGTTGAAATATATAAAGTCAGGCTTGTTGGCTGTTGCCAAGGGTTTTAACCAACGTGAATGCATTGGTTTTAAGGGGACTTTCTCAACAGTATCTAAGAAAGACTCATTTAGGATCATAATGGCTCTTGTGAATTATATGAATTTGAAGCTACGTCAGATGGATGTAAAGACTGTATTTCTCAACAGAAATGTAGATGAGAATGTATACATGTTACAACTTGAAGGTTTTGCAGTCGATGACTTAAAAAATATGGTTTGTAGACTCAAGAAATTCATCTATGTATTGAAACAAGCGTCAAGATAATGGTACCTAAAGTTTCATGAAGTAATTTCCTCATGCTGTTTTGTAGAAAATATTGCAGATGAGTGTATCTACGTTAAAATCAGTGAGAGCAAGTTTGTCATATTGTTTTTGTATGTTAATGACATTTTGTTAGCGAGTAGTGACATTAGGATGATGAGCGATATTAAGAAATTCGTATCTCAAAGGTTTAAGAGGAAAGATCTTAATGATGCCTCTTATGTCCTCGGCATTGAGATATGCTATGATAAATCAAGTGAACCACTTAGCCTGTCACAGAGGGCATATATTGATAGGGTACTTGAAAGGTATGACATACAAAATTGTGCTCCTAAACAATCACCCATTGTAAATGGTGATAAATTTGGCCAATTCCAATGCATTAAATTTTTTTTGAAAAAGAATTAAATAAAAGATTTTACATACGTGTCAATAGAAAGGAACATCATGTATGCCCAAGTCTATACACAACCAAATATTATCTTTGCGGTTGGAATGTTAGGCATTATCTCTCCAATACAGGTATGCAATATTAGATAGATATAAAGAAAGGGTTGTATTACCTGCAAAGGACAAAGTACTTCAGACTCACATACGAAAGGTCTGACTATTTGAAGTTGGTTGGATACTTAGGTGCAGATTTCGATGACTGCATTGATATTAAGAAGTCTGTCTTAAGTTATATCTTCATAATGGTGGGTGGGGATGTTTCTTAAAAAGGGTATGAAACAGTCAACGACAGCTACATCCACCATGAAAGCTGATTTTATTGTTTATCATGAAGTATCAAATAAGGCACTATAGTTATATCATTTCTTCTCAGGTTTGCAAGTATTGGAGCATATTTTGAAATCATAGAGAATTGTTTATGTGATACATCGGCTGCAATTCAATTCTCTAATAACAACAAGTATTTATCAAGGTCGAAGCATATCGATGTCAAGTATCTTATTGTGAAAGAAAGAGTATAGAATCATCTATTGTCTCTGAAGTTTATCAACTCTAAGCAGATGATTGTGGATCCACTCACTATATGGCTCCCCATCATGCTATTTTAGGAGTATGTGACACTATGGGAGTTATTGATCTAACAGATGTATTCAGTTAGTGGGAGTTGGGTACGATCCATTTTTATAGACATGTATTAATATCTCATTTATAAAGTTTGATGATTCTAATATAAAGTTTATTTCTACTTCTTTTCAAGTATGCACAATATTATTTTGAGTAAGCATGACTAAAGTCATGTCTCATTCGAGACATGTGAAAGCTCTTGCACCTCTTAAGGATAAGAACATATTATCATACTGCATTTGTAATCCTTATACCACACTTCCTAGTTCTTAATTCATATCGTTAAGATTGGTAGTATTTGTTACCGTGCCTAGTCTCACTTCACCGAGATTAAATGTTGTGATGGCTACTGCGATCCAATACTAGTGATCTTGATGGACCAGATTGTAGAAGTGTTGCCCGTATTATCCAACAATTACATTAGTTAACCATTTGAATGTTTTCTTTAATAATAGAACATATTTTTAAAATGTTTTCAAAATTAATCCTTAACATTGATGAATGTGGCCCAAGTGGGAGAATGTAAGAATTCTATAAGATAAGCCTTTTTAATCAACGGTCTTGATCTCTCTAAGGGTTGGATAATGTGATTGGGCATACCAGATATGATTCATTTAAAATCGTATAAGGGGTGGTGCACTACAACTGTGTCACATGCAAAGTATTCTAGATAGACTAAGATTAACAAATATATGTGGAGCTAAAGGGAGAAGAGTTTTGATGGGTTTCAAACTCCTCAACCATCTAAAATATATAAACATGGTTGGGTCCCCAAGCCTACACACATGTGAAACCTATTCATCTCATCTCGGTGCTTTTCTAAAGGCGCAAGTTGTGGAATGTCACAGCATTCGCCTTCAGCAATACCTTCTCCAAACAGGTACACCTTTTGTTCATTTTATTAGATATCCATACTTAATATATATGTCGATCCTTTCAATTCTGCATATAAGATTTTACAATGGGTTCATATGAAATTATTAAAAATGCAAGAGTATTTTAAAATGGAGGTTAGCATACATTAAGAACCTAAAGAAGAGAGTTAAAATCATCTCAAAAATGGAATTCAATGACTCTAGCTTGATAATTTAAGTTGTCAAGCTTTTACCCTAGAGCAACTCTAAGACGAGAGTACGCCTACATCCTAGCAATCTAAAACATCAGTCTTGTGGGTCCCTGCATAGATAGTGGTCCTACAATCTCCTATATTGAAAGATCTTAGCCGTTGAATTTATGACCCTTTTTTATTGAACATGAACCGGTAACATTTTTTTATTAACCATTTAACTTATAAGGTTTTAGTCGAAGGGTCACCAGGGGAGTTCCAATGGTCTAGATCACTAAGTAGTGGCCCACCCATAAAAACTAGAGCATCAGACAAGCTTTTCTCTAAAATGTGTTTAACTTGGTTGTTTTGTTTGTTTCAGAAAGCAGTTATGCTTTGGATGCTTGATCCAGCGGAGCGTGATGCAACAATAGTGGGCCAGGCATTAACACTGACGAGCCTTGATTTAACAGCTCTGACCGAAGTAATATGTTCTCGCACCCCATCTGAGATACGACTATTGAAGAAAGCTTACTCTAAAAAATATGGTACTCAAATCGACGATGACCTTAGCCTCAAAACCTACTTCTCTCACAAGAAGGTTCTCTCTCTCTCTCTCTATTTGTTTGTCTTATCAATATTATGCAGCATTGACCAAGAATCAGGATGCCTCACTAATCTAATGAGCCTTAACATTAAAATTCAAGTGGACCACCTTATATGGTCAAGACCACCTAATAGACGAGTTGGATCACTCACAAATATGCATTCAATCACATGTCGAGGCATGCATTGTGTGGAGTATACATTCGCCGATTAAAAGACCTACAACAATATGTTTTTATATATTTATAAATCGACTACAGTGATAGCCTTAACCCAGTTTCAAGATGGGGTGATTCATCCACCATATATGCTTAATATATATATATATATATATATATATATATCTAAATCATCCAAATATTGGGCCCCACTTTGGATGAATCATGTCCTGAAAATAACTAAGAATGACTTTAACGACTGAATAGAATGCTTTGGACACTTAATGTTGGGCCTGGGCCAGATCATGAGGGTTGGTACGGTTGGAGCAAGTAAAGAGAGAGAGATCGAGAGAGAGAGAGAGAGAGAGAGAGAGAGAGAGAGTGTGTGTGTGTGTGTGTGTGTGTGTGTGTGTGATGGAAGGCATGGGTTAGAGAAATAACATGAGTAGACGATGATTTTTATGTATTGTACGTGTTATAAAATTGTCCTTATAAATCCTAATGGGTCACACTCTACCAGGGCTGACATGTTCTTGTACAGAGTCTGAACCCAGCCCGATTGAGAAACGAGCCTTAAGTTTGAACCTGAGCCTGGCCCTTGAGTTTGATACTCCGATCCAAGCTCAGTCGCAGCATTTTATTTGAGTTATTTGATAATCTGGCAGAGTATGGAACTTGATATGCATGCAATCAAAAAGTTTACAATGCCATAATTAATAAAATAACAGAGTAAATTGTGAAACCCACATTCTATAATTCACAATATTAAGATAAAATTGGTTGAACAATTCTAACTTATGATTAGTGAACACTTCTGTGTTGAAATAAGATAGTTGGATATTTTCATTTTTAACCATCTAATATTAGTCGAATAATCCTATGAGGCGTACTTTTTATTCATGATGCATTGAAAGTGGGACCCATAATTGGGATATTTTAATTTTGCATTATTTATGTGTCATGTATGCAATTTCTTAGTACCAATATCTCCTCCATCACACCGCTGGAGTATTAGAGATTTTCTCCTTCTTTAGTGGGCCATGATTCAAGGAGGGACCTTAATGTGAGGGGATGAACACATGTTAGAAATCTTAGTGGCTAGAGCATGTGTCATAGATCTATGTTATTCATTAGGTAAGATAACATTATGAACAAACATGGACCCAAAAAAAATTAGCATTCGTCCAACAATTAGGTTGGTCAAACTAGGAGCAGATTAGGTGTTACCTAAGTAACACCTTAGAAGAGTGTTATCCTTACCATGTGGGGCCCACCTTGATGAATGTGTTGTATATCCACGCCATCCATCTAGTTTTTTCAGCTTATTTTACTACGTTATCCCAAAACTTAAGCATATTCAAATCTCCGATGGACCACACCAATGAAAAAAGTGGTGAATGACCATTAAAAGCTTTTTGTAGGCCACAAAGTTTTGGATCAAGCTCATCTTTGTATTTTCCGTTCATCCAGCCCTGGTTGACCTTATCAATGGGTTGGATGGAATATAAACATTACGGATTTTCTTACAGTGGCCCTATGAAGTTTTTAATGGTGGGCACTCAGTCTCCACTATTTCATGTGGTGTGGTCCACCATAGATTTGGATCTGCTTAATTTTTTAGATACGTCCTAAAATGGGATTAAAAACGGATGGATGGTATGGATATACAATAAACCATCAAGGTGGGCCCCACAGTAAGGGTAGTAACACTTACTTGGCTCCCCTTGATGAGTAGCCTTACTTGATTTTAATGTATATTCCTAGTGCATAATAACTTATCAATAGCCTTGATTTTCACACATGTGTCATTCAGCTGGGAACCAGAGATACATGGGAGCTATCGCAAGGCCCCACGTTCTATCAAAACCAATACTTTTAATCATTTAATGAAGTAGGAGATAATTTCATGAATTTTTAAAAAACTAATATAATAAAATTTATTTTATCATGAAGTTGTTAATTGCATGTTTAAATGCCGAACGTGACGAGGGAACGGTGGCCAATCAATCAACGGTGGAAGAGGATGCTAAGAAGCTATATAAGGATGGAGAAGGTAAATGGGGAACAAATGAGAAGACTTTTATCCGCATTTTCACCCAAAGTAACAGAGCCCATTTAGCTGCAGTCGCTTCTGTTTATCACCGTTTGTATGGGAACTCACTTGAAAAGGTACCTTTCTCTACCAGTTTTTTTCTTTAAAAGTTTATTAATCGGGCATTATTTAGTGTTTTATTAAATGATAGGAATGATGGAAATATAAAATTAACTATATATTTTTTTTGAGTAATTCCTTAATGTAAAACTATATTGTTGTAGAAATATATTGTTTTATAAAATTTAATCATTAGAATTTTTTTCCATCTTTTTCCTTAACTTATGTTTTTAGTGTTGGAAAAAGTAAAAGACATGTTGATAAAGAATACTTTGTGTATGAGGAAAAAATACACATTTTGTTACCTTTTTTGGTAGTATGGTTGTATTACTTAGTATTATAGTGTTACCATTAAAATACAAAAATTATCAACAAAATATTGTCATGATTGATCTCTTTTGTGTGATTGCTCATTTGCAACAAATGTTCCCACCATAATATGTTTAGAATTTAAAAGATATAAAATGAGCCGGATTTAAAAAAAAAAAAAGTATATAGAGTATAATTGTAAAAACATTAATAAGAGTAGAAATAAGGAAGTAATTAAGATTATTGATCAAAAAGTTTCTTAAATTGAACACTCTCGATATCCTAAATTGATTACTCATGGGAGTGGAGGGATTGTGAAGGGTGTTGGCCATATCATTCAAGTTGGGTAGAAGAAATGGAGATGTGCCTCTAACGTTTTACGCGGTTGTCATGTACTAATCAAAATAAAGGAAAATTTTTATAGGATAACTATAAGAACAACTACACTTTATGGGGCAGAATGTTGGGTAATTAAGGAACAACATGTTCATAAGATGAGCATAAATTAAATGTGGATGTTGAGATGGATGAGTTGAAAAGCGAGAAATGATAGAATTATAAATGGATGCATTTGAAAGAACTTAAGAGTAGCACCAATAGGTAATAAAATGAGAGAAAATGGATTTCTTTGGTTGGTCATGTGCAATAAAGACTTAGAGCTGCGTTTATTAGGAGTTAGTTAGTTCAAGTTGGAGCTTCTAAAAGGGTAGGAGGAAGGCCCAAAAGGGAATGGCCGAAGATAGTAATAAAGACTTGATGACCTACGGTTTAGCTGAAGTTATGACCCTTGACAAAGTGGAATGTTAAAAGATACATGTAGCCAACCCCAATTAGTTGGGCGCTAAGGCTTAAATGATGACAATAGCAATGATAACTAGTAAAAAGCTCCTAAAATTTTTAGGGTTTTTCTTTTAAAAGACTTTTGGTTCAATAAATGAATTTTTAAGATTTACTCTTAAAAGTATTTTTCATTCAATAAATGAATTTTACCATGAAAGTATAATTTGTGGAGATAAATCTAGTTTCTTAATTACTAAAAAGTATAATAATTTAGTGCTTGCCCTCATGTTTTGGGTGGCTTCTTTCCATTTCCTTTTCTTCTTCTTCTCTTCCTTTTTCCCCTCAAACCTAGGGTGTATGCTCATTTTCTTTTCTTTTTCTTTTTTCTTTTCTTCTAAGGGTTCTTGGCCCTCTTTTGTTTGTATCTCTTTCCGGCTCTACTCTGGGTAAATGATAAGAGAGTTACTTCTTGCTTGCTTTTTCTAAAATAATAATAATAATAATAATTGAACGTGTAAGACATTCAACTGTGCACATGCTGAGAGATGCTTCTTTTCAAAAATCACCACAAGAAGGGAGAAATTTCTATAAATTTTTTTTATTTTTAAGTAATATTATTGATAAAAGTCTATTTATAAAGTCATTTCGTATGACTTATATAAGCCACATATCCTAAATTTATAAATTTTTTGAAATAATATGTTTCCTAAAATAATAAATCACTTCTAAACTGACTCAATCCTTTCCCTTGACTAAAAGGAATTTGGCCACAAACTAACAGCCCATGAGCCCCTTCAATGATGGTGGATAATTTGTTACCCCAAATATGTTTGCGACCATAGCCTCAGTCAATAAAACAATCATCGCTTTTATCTATTGTATTGATTATTTTAAAAAAAAAACTTATTGAAAGGCTTTACAGCTTGCATAAGATAATACTTAATTCTTCATAACACCACTCGTAGGATTGTTGATACCCGATCAATTATTAGACATCATTACCCAAGAAAAAACATCACTCTAATAAAAAAAAAAAAAAAAATCACTTTGCGAGCCCTTAGATAAAAGAGAAAAGATCACCGTATTCTTTGAAAAAATAGCTTTAAATCCACAAAGATGCAAGAATCTCTAAAACTTAATAAATAAGAGTGATATTATTAATGAAATTAAGAATGTTTCCAAAACACTTTTGTAATACTTATATAAGCCTTAAACCCTAAATTCATAATTTTCTTGAAATAGTACATTTTTCCATAAATAGTAAATTTATTAAAAATAGTAATTAACTTATAAATTAAATTAACTTTTTTTACATAACTCCAATAAGGACTTTAAGATATTCCAAGACTCTTCAAACCCTAAAATAATAAAAACTATAACTGACTAAAAATTAACCCTTCAAATGTCTTATTTTTACAAACACATTTTATAGTCAAATGTCCCTTGGCATTGGCTAGCACTTAGAGTTCATTGATATCTTTTAAATGACATATTATATGCACAGAACTTATAACCAGTCACAAAGTTATGGTCATCATAAGTTATAATGCACGCTAGACCTTTGGATCGAACTTTCAAGTAAGATTTCTTTCAATCCTAGCCATACACGTAATTGTCCTTAACTTTATCCTACATCAACATGCATACATGTATATGTATGGAACACACATGCATATGTATGGTTCACCTTGCTTAAAAATCAGTCAATTTTTTCATTACACCTGCAGTTATCAGATTTGGCAACCAAAGTATGTTAAGGACTTAATGGATATATAGTTCAGATTGATTGATTGGACCATCTAACTAAACCTAGGCAACTAGGAGCACTACATGAATACTATTCTATGGAAATACATGCCTTTTTTTTTTTTGTTTCATTTGCTGATAATTCTCTAGTAAACTCCTTTTGCAGGCCGTAAAGAAGGAAACATCAGGAGATTTCATGTTTGGACTTCTTACTCTCTTAGGATGTGCTGAGAATCCTGCTAAGTGCTTTGCCGAGGTATCACACCATACATGTTGTAGTAGATATGTGTGCATTTACTATGCAATTAGACCCAAGCCCGGTCCATGACTGGGTCCAAAAACAAGATGTGGTAGCCCAAATTAACTATATATTGTCCTATGTATATCCACCACCCTAAATAGTTCAATCTCATCTAAAAATTTCTCAGGTGTTGTACAAGGCCATGAAAGGCTTGGGGACAAACGACACGACGCTGATAAGGGTAATGGTGACAAGGGCTGAGATCGACATGAACTATATAAAAGTTGAATATGCAAAGATACATGGGAAGTCATTGCGGGATGCAATACAGTCCGATACATCAGGCGACTATCGGACCTTCCTCATTTACCTTTCCGGCCCAATCGATGCTCCATAATTAAATGGAATTGTGTAGGAAGAATCGTACTTTGTGTGTGTTGACGTCAAGGTGTTTTGTTTCCATGCTCTTCTTTTCTCTCTTTTCTTCAGTTTTCAACTATGAGTGTCATTTAGGGTTTATGCATAAGAGTGTTTGGAATGCTCCAAAAGTAGTTTGTTAGTGTTAGGCATTGTTGTTTTTGTGTACTATGGGATTGTCTATTAGACTATTAAAAGCTAGTGCATGCTTTTATTGGTTGTGTTGTTTTAAAAATGAAGAATGATAAATGATCTCGATCTACCACACTTCCTGGCCTCCCACAGATAGGAACATGGTATAAAAGATCCAAGCTAGTAATTAGAAGGGTCAAACATTAGCCTAATAAAATCACTAGATGCGACCTGTGTGCTAAATAAACTAGATGGTCAGAAAGAAATTGACAGACGGCTTAAATTCATATGTACACGATACAAATCATATTCGGGTCGTAAAAGTCAGAAAGAAATCGACAGACGAGTTAAAATCATATGTACACAATACAAATCATATTCGGGTAGTAAAAACATGACCGGGCGCAGGACTCAGGACAATGGAAGACCAAACCCGATTAGAATGGTCCAGGAACTCTGGGACGACCACAGCCATTACCTACAAATTAAGCTTGGATCCGGCCAAATACTCAATAAAACTTTGGAGGTTAACTTTAACCTACAATGCCATGTGTGGGGCCCGCCATGATGTTTGCAGGACATCCAATCCATCCATCATGTGCGCTTCCTCCATTTCCTGTCTTCCAAAGATTAGATCGATCCAAAGCTTAAGTGGCCCCCCGACATATGGAATGATTGGATTGGGACACCCACCATTAAAATCCTTCCAGACTGTGGGGCCCAACGTTTATCATATGATTTTAGAAGTTTTAGGCATGATTTTACACAGTGTGGCCCACCAAAAAAATAATTATCAGCCTCATAATTTGTATCCAGGAGAACAGGAGTGAGTGCACATGATGCACGGATTCCATGCCATGCACACATCACATTGGGCCCCACAATTTCGTTGTGGGTAAAGCTCAACCTACAGAGCTTCTCAATGGCCAATGAAAATACTCTCTCTCTCTCTCTCTCTCTCTCAAGTATAAAAAGCGCCAGTAAATGCTCTCTTTCTATACACTTTTTTCACGGAAAAGCGCCGGCAAGGTCTTTGTGTCGATTTGAAAGGTCCTGGCAGGCCAATAATATTTTTTATATAATTCAATTGAAACCTGCATTTTTTTAATATTTGCAATATAAAAAATGATGCAATACAATTAAAACTGAATATTAAACAAAATTTATATTACTTCACAATAAAAAAATATAATATTTATAACAATAAATTAAAAATGGTCTTGAATAAATAAATAAATAAAAATCCTAAAGCGCACACCTTCTGGTCACCAAAGCCATTGATTTGGTGGGCCTGGAATGAGCCATGAGACAGTTACAACCAATGGTTCATATTTAATGGAGACCTTGAACAGTTGTCATTATTCAATAGGGTAGGTGACAAGATTACAATCAAGAAAGTTGTGTTTTATAATGCAGACAACTCACGTGCAATGATTCTCTTCTTGCAATTGAACTACCCACCCCTTTTGCTATCATCGAACATGTGCGTGAATGTGGTAACATGTAAACAAGGGCCTGCAATAAAGAAACAACATCCATCATTACATGGCCATGCTGCACTTGGGTTGTAATTCTTACAAGGTCATAAAACTGGGAACTATCAATGCCTGAACTGCTGAGAGGGATAACCAATTTATATCTTATTAACCAGAACCATAGTAAAGTCACAAACCCAACCAAAACTACTTGAACAGCTGAGAGTGATAGCCAATTTATATCTTATTAATCAGAATTAAAGTTACAAGTCACAAACTCAACCAAGACTTTGAAATATTCACAATTATTCTTGCATATAAATAATTTCAAATGCGAAACAGTTCAAACCCTTATCATGGTTTTTTACCTATTCTGAGGGTCCTTCCATTTCAATCTACCATGGAAGCTTCTGATGGTGAAAGACAGTACTTTGATGAAGTTATAGAGTCCATCTCCAAGGATGAGAGCTATGGAGATAAAGACATGCAAACCCAATCAGCAATTCATGGTAGAATGAGAAAAAGAGAATGGTTGATGACTTAAATGATTCGGAGATAAAGACATGGAACTATCCTCCACGTACAAACATGAAAGGACCTATTACCATCCACCATTTTCCTAACAAGGCTATATACAGAAGGCCTATAGATTTCTAGTAGCTTTAAAATATATCAATGACTCAACAATGTTCTTTTATACACAATTGTAAATGAGAGTGCACCTGTAAGTAGTACTACACATCAACTATCAACTCTATTATCTCAAACCCCTTGTTCAACATCAAAGAACACTTATCAGCTTGCCAGCCATCAAGGAGGAATGCCATTTTTTCACAATAGCCCTAAGTAAAATGAAATGGGAGCCCAATAAGCATTGTGATGCCTGAATACCTTGATTATATCACTGCGGCTTTCACATGTCCAAGTAATTAGTGTTGTAAGATCTGACATGTACACCTGCAAGATGCAGGAGGTAACCAATCACCATCAAGTGTGATATATGATATGAAAAACTTAAAAATTATTTGGAATTTTTTTTTCCAATCCTCCTCAATCTGAATGTGGCTTCAAATCATCTTGAGAAACTCCAAAACTCTGAAATAAACTTCCTAAACTGCAATGGAAATTAAAAAAAAAAAATTTGAAAATATCAATTTCTAAACAAAAACTGAAAGGAGATCGAATTTCACAAATGTTAACAAGTACCAAAGGCATTATCTTTTCTTTTCCTTTCTTTTTTCAATTTCTCTGTTTTTCCTCCTAATCCAAGAACTACACCAAAAAAGATCTCCGTAATTAAAGAAAATTGAAAAAATAAATAAATATGAAAAATCATTAAAAACTAAGCACAATCCATGGGATAGTAACCACAAACATAATGCTCCTTGCAGAAGATAAGTTATTACTTACATAACTTTCAGTCATGGATCAACCAAAAAGTTCATCAATGGAACAACATAAAATACATCAAAAGAAAAGAAATCGGCAACTACCCACATTTACAATAAAAGGATAGCTTAGTTAAAAATTAAAAAAAGGCATTTTTATGAAGTCACATCATGTCGACACTTAAATGCGTCTGCATATTAGACAGTCCTAAACATGGCTCATATATAGAAACAATTTTATGTTTGCATTTACCTATTGTTACCTTTTATTTTGTGAAACTTCTTCAACATATAAAAAGTTATTTCAGGTAAATATTCATTATTTATTTTGACGATTCTTTCACAATTCACATGTTATTATATAAATAAACTAAAGCATAGCATTTTATTATTTCACGTAGGAGTGACAAAGGAAAAAAAATGGGGTTTCGACAAATAGAGCAACATGGAAAATCCCAATACTAGAATGCAACATTAGACGACAGAGGGCTAATTGGTACTCTTCTTGCAATGACAGAGTAGCAGGTCTGCTTATTTTTTGAAGAACATACAACATTGCTGATCTTCTTAAAAAGCTCATAAAATGCTTTAATTTCACTTACGCTGACTGCAAAGAAAATAAAGCACAAATTATCATCAATGTTATATTAGAAATTGATTTAGCGAGGTATCAAAAAAGCATAAAACATTAATGAGTTACAGCAAGAAGAACATAGCTAGCCAAAGTGGTCACACTTGAAGCAGTTTCCCCTCGAAAACAAAAACAAAAATGATGGAGCATGTGGTTTAATTCTGAATGAAGTATCTGCCTATGGAGTACATTCGCAGGAATGGAACTCAAAGAAATTGATGGGGGCCTGCACAAATGATGGAGCATGTGGTTTAATTTGAGTGGATTTATGCCAATATCCAGGTGCAAGTGTATGAACCTCCACACTTGACCAGAATATCAAAGTTTATACATGTTTAATACTTGGCAAACCATGACCATCTTGGTTTTTGTTTTTCTTTAAAATAAAAGAATCAACTCAACCAGATATCATAGTTTTTTTTTTTGCTCCCTTATATTTAAATAAATCAACTGCCTTGATACGAGCAGCATGCGCTCTATCAGTCCCTAATATATATATATATATATATATATATATATATGTAAGTACGAATACATCACTTATAACTTTGTTGATGTGTCCAAACCGTACACCACAAAACAAGAAACAATAGTGGATGCACCAGATCAACGGTCTAGATCAATATATTATATCATGGGCCCACTTGAAAGGAGGCGTGACCCAAGAATGCTAAAGACAGTATAATTCCTCTTTAAGATGATAGGGGTTGAATCTCCTTGCACATGCGAACATTGCATGTGCATGCAAGATCCCGGTCGTTCATCTGGTATTTCACATCCTGATATGTTTTGTGGCAAAATAAGAGGCCGGTCCAGTCACTAGGTGAGCCATGCTTGTATGAGTAATATTGACAGTTAGAAAGGATTGAACAATAGTCCATGTTCAATATATTCACATGGCCCACCTGATTACCTTACCAGCCTGCAGGTATTCGAGCCACGGTGCATATGGTCCAGGGCACACCTGATGAACAGCTCAGAACTCTCGTACACACATGTCACGCGTGTGAATAGAGCGATTGCGTCCTACAAGCGTGCGTACTTAGTAAACTTTGTGGGGCCCAGAGTAATTTATGCCAAAGTGGTCACACTTGAAGCAGTTTCCCCTCGAAAACAAAAACAAAAATGATGGAGTAGGTGGTTTAATTCTGAATGAAGTATCTGCCTATGGAGTACATTCGCAGGAATGGAACTCAAAGAAATTGATGGGGGCCTGCACAAATGATGGAGCATGTGGTTTAATTCGATGCAAAGTCGAGAACAAGATTATTAACCAAAACAACCTAGAAAACTAATTTTCAGCAAGTAGGAATATATAATCCAACCTGAACACATCTTTCAAAACAGTTATTAAAAAACCTAACTATCTGATTTGGACTGAACAGAGCTCACTCTATATTGGCCTTATATCAACTGTCATGAGTTTTGGTGGTGAGTGATACCGTATGTCAACACAAATAGAGCAAAGAGAGGGTAACCAAAACAGAAACCCCCTCAAAACAGAGCACCACTAAACAATACATAAGGACGCTCAAGGATATGGAGAAATTCTCTAATCACAGATGTACGGATTCCTCCTAGAGGTCCACTGATCTTCTTTGTCATTCGCCGTAGTAGATTCCTTTAGCACTAGATCTTGATGCTAAACAAGCATCAGAAGGTAGACAGAAATATCATCTCTTGGAACAGGAAGAGGTGTATAAATCCATTAACAACGGAGGTACAGTTATAAATCCCTCAAGGATTTGAAATACTTCCAGACGTACAAAAATCCCTAATTAGCAAAACATGAAAATTATAATTTAGCAATTTTGGTGTAGTGATGGCATGGATCAGCCTAGGTGGGCCCTGACACCTCCCTAGTAGGTGAGGCAGTCCACACTTTACTGACAGATCAATTAAGCATAGGTGGCTCAGCCCAGGTGGGCCCTGACACCTCTCTTTCTTTTTCTTTTTTTTCTTTAAAGATGAGAAAGTTCTTCTCTTTTACTTACCCCTGTGCCTTTGCTAAGGTAAAGTCCACCACCACGCACTAATGTGCATTTAGAAGGACTGAATCACATCAACGGAGTTTCCCAGAAATTTGGTCTTTAACTTGGATGTCACGTCATAGGTAAAATGATCATTTTCTGCATGCCCCGCGCTCATTGGAGGATGATGACTCACCTGACATTTGGAAGCATGATAAAAGAAAGGAATTGAGCATCGTAGAACAACACCATGGAAATGACAATGAAAAAGCAACCACAACAAATAATGTTAACATGGTTTAGCAATTAACGGGTGGGTCGTTGGGAGAGGCGGTGGGTGTATGCATGAATGTGTTAAAAAAATCAGCTGACAGTGTTCTTGTGAAATATCAGCAGCCAAAAGATGAGAAATCAAAATCAAAGTAAACTTATGAACAGTTCACCTGCTCCGCAAGGAATGTAATGCCACCATGATTAACCATTTCATAAGTCTCACCAAGGATGGGATTGAAGGGCTTCCAGGTTCGTTGATAGGCATAGTAAACAGATATTGCCCATGATGCTGCAGACAATAGCCAATATTCCATTACACTAGATAATACATGCACACAACTCATAAGCACCACAGTAGAGAAGACCACTTACTAGCATATACCATCCGCATGTAGGGATCCTCACATTCATCAGCCAGGTCTAACAAGTGGGAGTACTCCAGCATATGTGAGGATAATGCAATTTATAATGCTCAATATGTGATAAGCAAGGCTGAAGGCATTGCACAAAATTGACAAGCATCAGGTTTAAAGTGCAAATAGCACAGACCTCTGCCACTTTCTGAATCATTGTCATGGACTCAAATATAAGAACTGGAAGTGTCACCATTGATGTAACATCTGAACCTATATATTTCTGCATCATCTTCCAATAACTATCTCGATCCTGCAAGAGACGCAAAGAAGATTCGAAATACAAAAAACAAAAAGCAAAAAGACATTCATCAAAAATGAAAGAGCAAACAGATCAATGTCATGGTCATGAAAATTATGAGCAGCAATTATAAAAAGAAATGAACTTATCTCACTTCATCACTGCTCCAATGTACAGTTGACAATATCGGTGAAAAATGAATCAGACAGTTCCTCTTTTTCCAACTGCCAATTGAGGACTACTTCCTCATTATGAATAGTAAGGAAGGTTGCAGTTGTAACTGCCAATGTAATGTTTGAGTTGATATTATGAAAAGCATAATAAATATCAATTATATATAAATACTTTTTGATAAGCGAAGCAGATTTGAGTACTCATTCTGTCTAGACCTTGTTCTCTGAGTGTGATATTACCTGCTACATATATTGGCACCAAGAAAAAAGTATAAGCAATGTTTATTGGCTTCTTGAATCCTGAGTTCTTGGGAATGAATGTAGGTGACTCATCAACCTTACACATGGCACTGATATAGCTCCATCCATAGTTGGTTCAGTGATTTGGACAGTCAGGATTGCTGTACAACTATGCCATGTGTATGGTTGAAGAGTCTCAACCAGTTTTTAAGTTGTGGAAAATTAACCTAAGTTTAAGTACCTAACTACCTATCTTAGGTCCTATTGCGATTATTATGGACAGTTAGTGGATCCATCTGTTTCTGATAGGTCCAAGTTGTGCCACAAGAGCCATCTGTCTCTTTAAAGAAATACAATGCGGGTCATTTTTCCCGTTATACGGCCATTATGACAGCGTAACAGTGGCACCGTTACATGACGGCTGATTCGTAGTGACATGATTATCATTTCTGTGTGCTTATAAACTACCATGTTTGGTAAGCTGATTCGTAGTGACATGATTATCATTCCTGTGTGCTTATAAACTACCGTGCTAAAGAAATACCATGTTTGGCAAGCCACTTTGCAATTAACTCAGATCGGGAAAATAGAAGAGAACAAAATCCATATCATCATAGCCGCAAACAACATTTGAATTTGAAATACTATGCCAACTCTAACATATAAATTGAAAACTGTTAGAACAGAGACATTTCATCAAACACATGTTGTGCACACCTTAAACATTCACAACAATAAACCATAAAAGGGATTTTTTAGGAAAGCCCTAATCCTCTTCCCATTACGGAGTTTAGGAAATCCCTAATTCCAATATTGTATCCTCTGATAATCTGCGGATTTACAGATCTAGAAATAAAAAACTTAAATATCTATTTGAGGGCCCTGGGCCCTATTTTACACAGCGCCGGTGCAAGAGGCACGTAAAGTGCCGCTGTTGGTCTTATTTGTTGTAGTGTATCAGCCTCATAATTTGTATCCAGGAGAACAGGAGTGCACATGATGCACGGATTCCATGCCATGCACACATCACATTGGGCCCCACAAATTCGTTGTGGGTAAAGCTCAACCTAAAGAGCTTCTCAATGGCCAGTGAAAATACTCTCTCTCTCTCTCTCTCTCACACAATATTTCAGACAACGATGCAATCTATTAACAAAAGTTAGAAGTACAAAATACATTCTCAATTAGCTTCTTTCCACTGGGGTTAAGTGCTTCTTACTCTCATCTAGCTAAGAGCTATTAATGATTCTCTCCTTAGAAGAATTGGAGGACATGAACTTCTTGAGCAGCTCGATCATATACCACACAATCTGGAGTGTGGGATCCACGTTCAGGGCCTTCATGAACGTGGCATGGAGCCGTAGCGCTGCTTTGATGCCCACTCCGAGCCGGACCTACTTGTCCTTGATCACCTCTTTGCACAGGCCGCACACCCACGTGCCGCCGAACTGCTCCTCGACCCACCCAATGTAGCCTATGGTGCACTCCTCCCACATGCCACAGCACCCACATTCAACCCCTGTTACTACCTCATTGCTGCCCATTGCTTCTTCTCTCAAATGCTCCTACTACTAACACTGGCAGTGGGATGCGCCTGCTACTACTGCCAGCAGCAGTTCCGCTAATATAGCTGTAGTTGTGGCAGCTACTGCTAGTGGGCCCACTGTTCTATGGGCCCACTTCCCTGCTAACGCCACTGCTCCCTCTCGTTCTCTTCCTTTTGTCTTGTTTATATAAAGCATCATGCAATGCGGGGGTTGGGAATTGCACGCCACAGTTGTGTTTTCGGTTTGGAAGGGGATTGGTTGGTGTACCACACAACAGCTATATAGCTGGTGTAGATACGTGTCGTGCGAAGACAAGCGCCGACGCTCCTCGAGCTCCGAGTTGTACGAACGGTTCAAATGAGATCAAAGTTACATGGCCCCGCAATGATATATTTATTATATCCACATCGTTCATCCATTTTTAGAGATCCTTTTAGAGCATTATACAAAAAATGAATCATATCCAAAGCTCAAATGGACCACACCAGAAATAGCACCGAGGATAATGATTTTCATCGTTAAAAATTTCATAGGGCCTACCATAACATTTATTTTCTATCCAATCTGTTAATAAGGTCACAAATACATGGATGAAGAGGAAATTTTTTTTTTATATTACTCCAAAACTTCTGTGACCCCAAAAGGGTTTCAATGGTAGAGGTTCAATCCCCCACTGCTTTTTGCAGTGTGGTACACTTGATCTTTACATCTGTCTTATTTTTCATCTCAAGCCTTAAGACGAGCTCTCCAAATGGATGAACGGTTTGGATATAACACATACCTCATGATAGGAGACACAGAACTTGCTGACTTCAAACTATATAGCTGGTGTGTGGTACACCAGCCAATCCTCTTCCTTTCAGTTTTTACTAGTGGGGCCCACTTTCTGGTGATGGGATTCACTGTGGAGAATATTGGTCGGACGATTGCATCTTAGATGATGACCTGGACCATTCATGTTGGTATAAATGCCTTACAAAAGCTATGACATTATAATCATGCTTTATTGATGATCCTGACCTTGGACTCTTTCATTTGAATATGAGTCATTGGCAATTTGCAATGTTCTAAATGCATCTTCATGCATAAATCTTTCTTGGGATGGCCTTATTGTATAAAATTCAGAACATACCGCAGTTGTGATAAGGTGCGTGTCACGCCCCAAACCTAGAAATCGGGTTCACAGGAATTCCGATCGTCGAATCCGGTGCCGACAGCCTCCGTGGCACCCCATTCTCGACTCTTAGCGTCTAAACGCCAGATTCCGATCCTGGGATTTTACAAGAAATTTTTTTTTTCCAATGTACATTTAACTCTTAATAGGCATAACCACAAGTATACCCAAATCACAAAGACAACATCATCATCACATATCCACTAATATAAACACTTGAATACAATGTTGAAAGGAAAATACATATGTAAAAATTACAGAAGTCAGCTACATACTCCAAACTCCACACTGCTGCAACCTAACATCACCTGCACGCATCTATCATGCATAAGCTTAGAGGGTGGTGTAAGTGTGTGCACAAGGTAAGTGCCAAGTATTCAACGTAATGCCATAATCATACAATGTTGAAATAGGGGCAAGATCATGAATCATACGTTATTAGAGTAAGCAAAAATATTGACAAGATCATGAATCATACAATATCAGAATATGTAATACAGATCAACTATACAAATAAGGAACAATATCAGAATACGTGATGCAAATCAACTATACAAATGAGGAGTCATAAAGAGTCAAATATCAGATGTCGTATCTAAACCATATAAATGTAGAAACACAGGTATCACAAAAATGCCATATGCCGTGGATGTAATAAAATATGCGGTGCGAATGGAATGACCATGCTGGAGTGTGAAGTCGAAATGATAGTACGTAGTATCGCAGGCTATGGGGTCCATCACAAGGGACTTTTATCCAAACCAGTCCCATACCTAAATTTGGATAGTCAGACTCAATGCGGTAAACTCCTGGTCTCAGGTTAGTCGCGTACCCCAACCGAAATCCTGGCCATTGCGAAGGTACACGTAACAAATAGTTGTGCACCACAACCTGAGTGGATAGTGAATGAATGAATGAATGAATGAGTATGCAACTCTTGCTCAATAAGTCCACATATCAGTACTGTTCATCTCTGGGATCATCACCGGGGTTTAGTACACTCCAAATGACACTGCCCCTCTCCCAACAGCACAGTCCAAGTGAGTGTATCATTATCCGCCTGGCCAATAGTCTGTCAATATCTATCCGGCACGTCGATAGCGGACCCATTTACGAGCTGGTCAAACTCAGCCCAGCTATGCCCCCTACCCTCGGGCGGGTAAGGCTACACCCCCTCCCCCTTCTGGTGTTCGGCCCTCACGAGACTACAACTCGTCCACTAGGGGCAACCTAAGGGTTTAAAGGCTTGTTGCATACGCTAAATGCAATCAAGAGTACTTGCGAAAGTGGTATATGTAAGACCCGTGTCCTAGCTCGTACTGTTCCATGGGCTTTCGCGGTCCTCCCGGTCGAATTTCGGTGACCCACGACGCGTAAATAGCAGTGGCGCATGATCCTGAGTTGTACCCTGTATTTTAGAGTCGGTTTGACCCGAGACTTGTACTCTAGCGACCGCGCCGTCGCCGCGGTTCCGATGTTGCGTCTCGCGCGCCGAGGTGATACCCAGGACAGAAGATGTGGGCCCGCATTCAGTTCGAGGAAAACACCGCGCTGTTGTAAACCCAAGAGAACATCACATCAAATCCCATCAATCTCATCAATCAATCACACATCACCTCACATGTCAAAGTACAACCCCATCCCCAAGCAACCCCCAAAGTCAACTTTTCCTTACAACAAGTACACCCATCACCTTTCACCCATCCCTCTCCCATCACTTCTCTTTCATTCCCTCTCTCTTTCATTCTCCAAGCAAGAATCGTCTAAGCCTCTCCATGAGAAGCCATGTGTGGCCCACTTCCTACCTCCCATCTCTACCATCCAAGTTTGATCCCGACCGTTGAAGTTGTTCATTTGGAGCTCTAGCACGCATTGGCGGAAGAATGAAGAAGAGATCTAAGGTGGGTGTTCATCATCTTGGTTTTGATTTAGGGCCCACTTGTAATGGGACCACTTGATGTATATTTTTGTATCAATGAGGGGCGTATAGAGGCGAGGCCCCTCCATCACCGCCGATACCTCTCTTTCCTTTTCCTATTCTCTCCCTCTCTCTCTCTTTCCCTATGAGCAACGGCCCACCCATGATGTTTGAATTGTATCCAAGCCGTCCATCTATTTGGACGTGGACCCCTACCATGGCAGCGTGTGGGGCCCACCTCATATCGATGTACGTATCCGCACCGTCCAGGGACTGGACGGTGGGAAGTGGATTGACTGGCCTGCCGCACACTAGTTATATAGATGTTGTATTGACGTCAGCCTCCTGTGGGTCCTGCTGATGTATGTGATACATCCAAACGTCCATCCGTTTTACCAGATCACGGGCCCACCCTGATGTTGAGTTATCCAGACCGTCCAGCAACATGCTCTGCTGGAGGGTAAGACACAAATATCAGCTTATTCCAGAGCTGTGGGCCATATCCGCATGGGTCCCAACTGTGATGCATGTGTTTTATCAAAGCCGTCCATCCCTTCTTATTTTATTTCATTTTATTATTATTTTTTTTGAAGGGCCTGCAGCAAGTAGCTGCATCTGCTGCTCTGATACAGCAAGCTTTGTGGACCGCCATGATGTATGTTTTCGCCACACCTGCGGCCCATCGTGATGCTATGGATTCTCCAGCCGTCCATCACGTGGGGTGGCACAGTGATGTTTGTGTTATATCCACACCGTCTAGGGTCTAGACGTGGCATCCCTCTGATGCACAGACTGTCCAGATCAGGGCCCCACAAACGATGTATGTTTTGTATTTCCACGTCCAGACACTGGGCATGTGGGGACCACTGTTTTTATAACAAATAAATAATAATGATAATATCAATATAATATATATATTTTGTATGTATCTGGTGGGCCATGTACGTGGGACCCACCAGATGAAGTGGATTGGCTGGTGGCCGTTGTTCTGTGGGCCCCACCTTATATAATGTATGTGTGTATCCACACCGTCCATCAGGGACGGTGGGATCCCACTGTGGATTGCGTCCAGCACGCTGGACTAATATCTGGTATAAGATATATGTACATGGATATATATAATATAATATAATATATATCTATATAAGTATCATGCATGTGAGGTGGATATATATAATATAATATAATATATATCTATAAGTATCATGCATGTGAGGTGGCCCCACGTGGGACCCACCAGGTGTTTGTGTTTTCTTTTAAATATATGTGTGTGTGCTGTGTGTGCAAACCACCATGATGTATGTGTTTCATCCGTCCATCTAGCCAGACACTGGGCGCACCCACCCTGATGATGTGTTGCATAACGGCTCCGTCCATGGCAGGTGGGACCCACCTCGATGTATTTAACTCATCCAACCATCCAGACAGTGCTGGACGGTGTTGGACGTGTTTGGATGGTGCTGGGTTACATGGACAATATTTGAGTAGTGCTGATTTACATAGAAAATGTTTAGTTGGTGCCGATTTACCTTGGCAATGTTTGGACCGTGTGGATCATCATTTGTGGCCACGTGCCCCATAAAATGAAAGTGTACAGTGATGCACGTGTTGTACCTGCAACTAGTGAAAAGATTTTTGGTGTAGTCTAAGTCCATTTGAGGCCCATTGGTGCGGCCCATCCATGGGGCCCATCATGATATATTTTTGACCCATGAACGGGGCCCACCTATTTTTCTATTTTGAAAACCCATGTGTAGGACCCACCTGTGTGTATTTCAGGCCCATGTATTGTGGCCCACTCGATGTATATTGACCCGTATGTGCGGTCCATTGTAATGTATGAGAGGCCCAAGTAGTGCGGCCCACTTGTCGTATAGGAGGCCCATTGAGATGTATTTGGGGCCCATGGGTAGAGGCCTATTGTGATATAATTGAGGCCCATGGATGTGGCCCATGGTGACGTGTATTAGGCCCATGTGATGCGGCCCATGGTGTTGTATATTTGACCCTTGTGTGAGGCCATGGGTCCACTGTATGTTAGGCTGTAGGCCATTCCTTGGGGGCAATGTTGGTTAAATGTCCACATTGGAGCCGATGGTTGATGTCAGTTATTGATACCGATTATGAGTATGTGACAGCATAGCATCATGATGCATGCACATACGCATCATCTGCATGTTTGTTGTGAGTTATGATTGACCATTGCATATGTCATTGTGTAGGTTGTTATGAGACTCCTTGATAGGCAGAGATTGTCTCACCTGAGTGCATGGTATGCGTAGGAGTGGTGCATGATTGGATTGTATGACTCATGCATCTTACATTGTGATCACCGTACACCCTAGCGACATCGGGTTTGTGGCTCACAGGTATTTCGTGGATGGCCGATGGGACACCGAAAATCATCTACATGGGGTGCTATAGATATCCCTGGGTGAAAGTCCCTAAACCCTCTTGGTTCCAGAGGTTGCTCCAACGTCTAGACCGAGTGGATGCATGAGCGCATGAGGGCCGTATACCGTTAGGCCGCGTCTCCCACTGTGTCGTGGTCGGTTGGAAAGGGGTACGGCCTTACCTGTCCGAGAGGAGGGGGCAATGCTAGGCTGAGTCTGACCAGCTCGAGGAATGGGTCCGCTATCGACGAGCTGGGCCCGATATTGGCAGGCGGATAGTGAGGTCTCTTCCACTCGCCTTGTTGCGCGCGATGGGGCGGCAATCTGGTTTGGAGTGTAATAGACCCCGGTGATGATCCCAGAGATGAACTGTACTGATATGTGGATTTAGTGAGCAGGAGTTGCATACTCATTCATGCATTCATTCATTCACTATCCACTCGGGTTGGTGGTGCGCAACTATTTGTTACGTGTGCCTTCGCAATGGCTAGGATTTCGGTTGGGGCGCGCGACTAACCTGAGATCAGGAGTTTACCACATTGAGTCTGACTATCCAAATTTAGGTATGGGACTGGTTTGGATAGAAGTCCCTTGTGATAGACCCCATAGCCTGCGATACTACGTACTATCATCCCGACTTCACACTCCAGCATGATCATTCCATTCGCACCGCATATTGCATTACATCCGCGGCATATGGCATTTTGTGTTACCTGTGTTTGTGCATTTATATAGTTTAGAGACGACATCTGATATTTGACTCCTTATGGACTTGTCAGTATTTCTGCTTATTCTGTTATCTTATGATTTGTGATCTTGTTAGTATTTCTATTTACTCTGATAACTCACGATCTTGTCAGTATTCATGCTTATTTTGACATTGTACAATTTATGGATTACCAGTATTCTTGATATTATATGACTATGGCATTGTATTAAATACTTGGCACTTACCTTGTGCACACACATCACCCTCTAAGCTTTCTATAAGCTTATGCACGATAGATGCGTGTTGATGATGTTAAGATGCAGCCGAGCTAAGGCAAGAGCATGCGGTTGAACTTTCGGAGTTTTCTTTGATATCTATATATTGTATTTCCCTTTCAACATTCTACTCAAATGATTATATTAGTGGATATGTGGTGATGATGTTGTTCTTGTGATTTGGGTATACTTGTGGTTATGCTTCTTACGAGACAAATTCATGTTTAAAATCCTCCTTGTAGGATCCCAGGATCGAAATCTGGTGTATGGACGCTAGAACCAAGAGAATTTAGAAATTTTCACCCAGGGCCATCTATGGCAGCCCGATGCTCAAACCAAACATTTTCAGTGTCCCATCTTGCCATCCACGATATGCCTGTGGAGGCTACGGCCTTAATGTCATAAGGGTATACAGTGATCACAAAACACAATGCAAGATACATGAGTCATACAATCCAGTCATGCATCAATCATGCGCATACCATGCACTCATGTGAGACAATCTCCGCCTATCAAGGAGTCTCATAATAACCTGCCCAATGACATATGCAATGGTCAACTACATCTCAAAACATGCAAATGATGCATATGGGCATGTATGATGATGTTATGCTGTCGCATACTCATAACCGGTATCAATAACCGGCATCGACAATTGACCTCAACAATGTGGACATTTAACCAACATTGCCCCCAAGGAATGGCCCACATAGAGCCTAACATATAGTGGGCTCATGGCCTCGCACAAGGGCCAAATATACAACACCATGGGCCTCACTTAAGAGTTTAATACACATCACGATGGGCTTTTCATATGATCCTAGCATACATTACAATGGGCTCTATTGCCTGGCCCTCAATGCATCACATTGGGCCTCATCTCATAGGCCTCATATACATCACATTGGGCCTCGACAATCGGAATCGGCAATCAGAATCAGCCACGATAATTGACCTCGACAATCGGCCTATACAATCGACCTAACAGTCAAAATCGACAATCGTCAGCCTCGATCACTAATCGACAATTGGCCACGACAATCAGAATTGATCAATAATCGGCCTCAGTGATCAGAATCGGCAATCAACCACAACAATCGAAATTGACCGATAATCAGCCTCGATAATTGGAATCGACAATCGGCCACAACAATCAGAATTGATCAATAATCGGTCTCGATGATTAGAATCGGCAATCGGCCATGACAATCAGAATCGGCAATCGGTCACGATAATTAGCCACGATCGTTAATCAGTAATCGGCCACGATAATCGCAATCGATCGGTAATCGACCTTGATAATCGACCGAACAAGGCCTAAGAAAAGGTGTCACGCCCAAAACTTGAAAACCGGGCTCACAAAATTCTCGATCGCAGAATCCGACGCCGACAGTCTCCGTAGTACCCCATTCTCGGCTCCCAGTGCCCATTCGCCAGGTTCCGATCTTGGGATGCTACGATGAGGATTTTTAACATTAGTTTGATTTATAATAAGCATAACCAAAGGTATAACCCACAAACAACAATAAAAAACTCCATCACATTTTCACTATGATTAAAAACTTTACAAGTACAATGAGCATAAAGGAAAATACAATAATAATAGACAAAAGTTTCAAGATGATCTGTTATGCGCTCCTGCCTCAGCGCTGCTGTGGTCTAACGTTACCTGCAAGCAACGGTCGTGCATAAGATTAAGAAAGCTTAGAGGGTGGTGAGAGTGTGTGCGCAAGGTAGTAATACAGTTATGCAGTATTAGAGTAATGCGGAACATACTGATGAATCCATGAATACTATTAGCCGTACCAAGGTTATGCGATGCAAGGCATGAATGATATCGGTCATACAAAGGCCATGCGATGTAAGATGCAACTCAAGCATACAAATATTCATCTGACTCCACATATCAATTCAACTCAACTCTGGAATATAACCGGGGTCTAGTACACTCCAACCAGATTGCCGCCCCATCACCCGCAATAAGGTGAGTGGAAGAGACCTCACTATCCGCCTGCCAATATTAGGCTCGGCTCGTCGATAGCGGACTCATTCCTTGAGCTGGTCAGACTTAGCCTAGCTTTGCCCCTTCCTCTCAGGTGGGTAAGGTCTCACCCCATTCCAACCGACCATGACACAATGGAAAGCACGGTCTTCTACAAATCGGCACTCGGCGCTCATGCACCCACTCGATCTAGATGTTGGAGCAACCTCCTGGTACCATAAGGGTTTAAGGACTTTCACCCAGGGATATCTATAGCACCCCATGTAGAACAAGATTTTCGGTATCTAATCCTGTCAACCACAATACTCCTGTAGAGGCTACGACCCTGATGTCACTAGGGCGTACAGTAATCCAGTCATACAGCAAACATGTGCATACCGCGCGCTCATATGGGCAACTTCCCTTACCAAGGAGTCCATAACAATTTGCCCAATGACATATGTTATGATCAATCACTCATCTCATCATAAGCATGCAGATGATGCGTATGGACATGTATCATGATGCTATGGTGTCACATACCCATAATCGGAATCGAAAACCGGAATCGATAAATCGGAATCGATCAATCACATACGGCGAATGGGGCCCACTTATTTGGGTTAACCCACGCAGAGAATAGGCCTAACAAGGCCTAAGGGAAGGTCACAATGAGGACATCTAACCATCATTGCCCATCAATGTGGACGTCAAATCATCATTGCTCCCAAGGCATGACTGCCAAAAAACATCATCACATACATCATGGTGGAATCTTAATCAATGGGCGATTCGAATTGGGCCGATTCACATGGGCCGAATCAAATGGGCTGAATCAATTGGGCCGATTCAAATGGGCCGAGTCGAATGGGCCGATTTAAATGGGCCGATCCAATGGGTCGAATCAATTGCGCCGCACCAATGATGTGTATCAAATTGGGCCCACCCTTATGTATTTTTGAGACCCGGCCTATTCATAAGTTAGCATAGAGATAGATGAAGTGAAAAATCAAATATCGGCTTGGGTGGGAACAACTGTAGTTCCTAAGAAGTTTTAAACGGTGGATGTCACTGTACCCCATTATTATTGCAAATGGTGGGGTCCACTTGAACTTTGGATCTCACTCATTTATCCCATGCCATAAAATGATCTCACAAATGGTTAGACGGCATGGATACATCACTTGCATCATGGTGGGCCCCACCGTCGAAATAATGGATGGTGTAAATAAGACACATACATCATGTGGGGTCTGTGGGCTTGCTGCTGACAAGAGGAACAACCACATGGCTGTTGTTCATGCAGCAGGCTGCACTAGGAAGGCAAAGGTGGGTCCCACGTAGGGCCCACCACAACAGGTATATAAAAAAATATATATTATATAATATATAATATAATATAATATAATATAATATAATATATATCATATCTAACATCCAGGCCGTCCAGGGCCTGGACGATCACATACATCCATCAGGGTGAGCTCCGCAGGTGGGGTGGGTCCCACCGTCCAT
>NW_026682825.1:0-50229 GCF_029962835.1 Magnolia sinica | reverse complement strand
ATTAGTCAAATCTGGTGCGATTTGGAAGCTTGACAAGTTACCATTGCAATGAGCTGAAATAGTTTAAATTCGAACTCTAAAGAGAGAGTTATGAGGGTTACTATTGGACAAGGAGATGAAGGAAAAATTCTGGACTGATGACTGCGATCCCACTTATAGATGTCCAAATGGTCTCAGAATACGACGATTCCAATCCGGAAAGAAAGCGCAGTAAAGTACCTTTCAAATGACCAAAAATAAACCCAATCCGACATCTGAAGATGGAGTTATTGGCGTCTTCGTTGGATCGCGCGATTTGGAAAGATTAACAATCCATATTGAAAAATGACGATCGAAGAGTTCCAACATGCTTTTGGGATATCGAATGGTCTCTAAATTAGGCAATTCAGTGCAACTTGGAAGCTTGACAAGTTACCATTGCAATGAGCTGAAATAGTCTAAATTCGACCTCTGAAGAGAGAGTTATGAGGGTTACTATTGGACAAAGAGGTAAAGGAAAAATTCTGGACCGACAATTGCGATCCCACTTACGGATGCCCAAATGGTCTCGGAATACGACGATTCCAGTCAGAAATGAAAGACGATTAAAGTACCATTCAAATGACTAAAAATTGACCCAATCCGACATCAAATGGAGTTATAGGCGTCTCCGTTGAATCGCGTGATTTGGAAAGATTAACAATCCATATTGAAAAATAACGATCGAAGAGTTCCAACATGCTTTTGGGATATCGAATGGTCTCCGAATTACGCAATCCGGGTGCAATTTGGAAGCTTGACAATTACCATTGCAATGAGTTAAAATATTCTAAATTCGACCTCTGAAGAGAGTTATGAGGGTTACTATTGGACAAGGAGATGAATGAAAAATTCTGGACTGACGATTGCGATCCCACTTACGGATGCTCAAATGGTCTCAGAATACGACCATTCCATTTAGGAATAAAGAACACTAAAGCACCTTTTAAATGACCAAAAATTGACCCAATCTGACATTAAAAGATGGAGTAAGAGGCATCTTCGTTGGATCGCACAATTTGGAAAGATTAACCATCCATATTTGAAAATGACGATCAAAGAGTTCTAAAATGCTTTTGGGATATCGAACGGTCTCAGAATTAGGCTATTTTGGTGCAATTTGGAAGCTTGACAAGTTACCATGGCAATGAGCTCAAATAGTTTAAATTCAAACTCTGAAGAGAGAGTTATGAGGGTTACAATTGGATAAGATGATGAAGGAAAAATTCATGACCGACGACTGCGATCCAGTTACGGATGCACAAATGGTCTCAAAATATGACGATTCCCATCAGAAATGAAAGACCATTAAAGTACCTTTCCAATGACCAAAAATCGACCCAATCCGACATCATATGGAGTTATAGACGTCTCCGTTGTATCGCGCACTTTGGAAACATTAACAATCCATATTGAAAAATGACGATCAAAGAGTTCAAACGTGCTTTTGGGATATCGAATGGTCTCTGAATTAGGCAATTCCAGTGCAATTTGGAAGATTGACAAGTTACAATTGCAATGAGCTGAAATATTCTAAATTCGATCTCTGAAGAGAGATTTATGAGGGCTACTATTGGACAAGGAGATGAGGGAGAAATTCATGGCCGACGACTGTGACCCACTTACGGATGCCCAAATGGTCTCAGAATACGATGATTCCAGTCAAAAATGAAAGGCCATTAAAGTACCTTTTAGATGACCAAAAATCGTCCCAATCCGACATTAAATGATAGAGTTATTGGTGTCTCCATTGGATCGCACGATTTGGAAAGATTAACAATCCATATTGAAAAATGACGATCGAAGAGTTCCAACATGCTTTTGGGATATCGAACGGTCTCTGAATTAGGCAATTCTTGTCTAATTTGTAAGCTTGACAAGTAACCATTGCAATGAGCTGAAATACTCTAAATTTGAACTCTGAAGAGAGAGTTATGAGGGTTACTATTGGACATTGAGATCTCGGAAAAATTCAGGACCGAAGACTACGATCCCACTTACGGATGCCCAAATGGTCTCGGAATACGAAGATTCTAGTCAAAAATGAAAGACCATTAAAGTACCTTTCAAATGACCAAAAATCGTCCCAATCCTACATCAAATGATGGAGTTATTGGCGTCTCCATTCGATCGCGCGATTTGGAAAGACTAAAAATCCATATTGAAAAATGACAATCGAAGAGTTCCAACGTGCTTTTGCGATATCGAACGGTCTCTGAATTAGGCAATTCTAGGGCGATTTGGAAGCATGACAAGTTACCATTGCAATGGACTGAAATAGTCTAAATTTGAACTCTGAAGAGAGAGTTATAAGGGTTTCTATTAGACATTGAGATGAAGGAAAAATTCAGGACCGACGACTGCGATCCCACTTACAGATGCCCAAATGGTCTCAAAATACGACGATTCCAGTCAGAAATAAAAGACCATTAAAGTACCTTTCAAATGACCAGAAATCGACCCAATCCGACATCAAATGATGGAGTTATTGGCATCTCCCTTGGATCGCGAGATTTGGAAAGATTAACAATCCATTTTGAAAAATGACGATCGAAGAGTTCCAACAGGCTTTTGAGATATCAAACGGTCTCTAAATTAGGCAATTCTTGTCCGATTTAGAAGTTTGATAAGTTACCATTGCAATGAGCTGAAATAGACTAAATTCGACCTCTGAAGAGAGTAATGAGGGTTACTATTGGACAAGGAGATGAAGGAAAAATTCAAGACCGACAACTGCGATCCCACTTACGGATGCCCAAATGGTCTCGGGATACGACGATTCCAGTTAGAAATGAAAGACCATTAAAGTACCTTTCAGATGACCAAAAATCATCCCAATCCTACATCAAATGATGGAGTTATTGGCGTCTCCGTTCGATCGCGCGATTTGGAAAGACTAATAATCCATATTGAAAAATGATGATCGAAGAGTTCTTACGTGCTTTTAGGATATCAAACGGTCTCTAAATTAGTCAAATCTGGTGCGATTTGGAAGCTTGACAAGTTACCATTGCAATGAGCTGAAATAGTTTAAATTCGAACTATGAAGAGAGAGTCATGAGGGTTACTATTGGACAAGGAGATGAAGGAAAAATTCAGGATTAACGACTGCGATCCCACTTGTGGATGCCCAAATGGTCTCGGAATACAACGATTCCAGTCCGGAAAGAAAGCGCAGTAAAGTACCTTTCAAATGACCAAAAATCAACCCAATCCGACATCAAAAGATAGAGTTATTGGCGTCTTCGTTGGATCGCCCGATTTGGAAAGATTAACAATCAATATTGAAAAATGACGATCGAAGAGTTCCAACATGCTTTTGGGATATCGAACGGTCTCTGAATTGGGCAATTCTAGTACAATTTGGAAGCTTGACAAGTTAATGGGATGGCATAAGAGAGATTAAAGAAGTAAATCAGATGGGTCTGACCATGTAGTTAATCGCAAAAATCAAGCCTTTTCACTTCAAGTGGTCCACACTGCAAGAAACATGCATAGATAGCAAAACTTTGATAAGGCTCTAAAGCCATCCTTTTTTCTTTTTTCTTTTTTATCCAGCCATCCATTTCTTTCATGAAATTTTTCTAACATATGTAGCCAAGGGATAGAGACCGGATCTCAAAAGTAATCATAACGATTCCCAACACTTACAAATATGCCCTTATAGAGGGGAAAAAAAGAATTTAAAAAAAAAAAGAAAAAAAAAAAGAAAAGAAAAGAAAAGATGGTGTTTGTGTACCTTATGATACCACAACATGAAACAAACAACAATGCAATTTGATGAAGAGAGAGCACAAAAATCCCACAGAACAATGCAGTTCTACATGAGCCCAAATAAAATAATCAGGATGTAGAGATGATATTAGCATCTTACAAATATCAAGAAAGAAAAAGAAAACCTAAAGTTGGGTTGATGTATCAAAGGCTTTCATGTATTGATTTTATTTTAGAGTAGATCGACCTTTGGTGTTCTTCTTATCAATTTATTTCTTAATCATTAAAATTTTCTTAGTGTTTGATTCTAGCGCAGAATCCTTTTGAAGATGATGCATAAAATTTGTCTATTTTAAATGATGCCCCGGTATTTTCAGCTAAAAAAACATTTTGTTATGAGTGACTTCTAAATCCAAGCAGTGTCCTTACCCAACCTAGCGTCATCTTCGGGTAAGAGTCTGACTATTTTTATTTGTCTTGATCCTAATTAAAGATCGACGGTTATTACTTTGATTCCACGACTACTCAACCCTTGTGTAAAGTGGTGTGAGATTTTCCCTATTAAAGATAATCCAATAAAAAGTAAGTCATGTGCACATTCATAGGACCTTACCCCATTGTCTAGGACAAACCAAAACCTGAAAATGATTACGAGGAAGGAGTGAAGTGATAAGAGGCAAGACGGGATTTCTAATTTGAATAGGGGATGCAGATGGACTTTTTGGTCGAACGAACAACTTATAGGCAATCAGAGTTAATCAACCAACACCCAATGATAACCCCCTTTGGGGGTTCCTAGCCTGGTCCCTAATCGATCCACTTTGAAGAAAAAATAGATCTATATATTGAAGTTCGAGCCAAACGCTTTGACTAGAAACACCATGCCGTTCATGTAATTTTACTGGTCTAGGAGTAGTTCCCATGCTTCGGGAATCAGCACCGCAAAATACGACGACCTAATGAAGAGAGCTAAAAGTGAGGACCACCCGGAGTGCGCTATAGTGCGCCCTACTAGATTGGGGCTTTAATTTTCAGCAGATATGATGTCCCCCTATTAGTAACAGCGTGCATCGGAACTCGCTAATATGAAAGGAGAGAAAAAAAAAAAAAAAAAGCAATGCCAACAACGAAGTCAATCCGTTATTCATCGACAGACGAAGCTCTCATTTAGTCGTTAAGCATCACTAGCTTACCCCTATAAGGGCGGTATAAAGTTTGAAAGGAATGGAGGGCGTAGGCTTAATAGTAACGCATAATTGAGGGTTTCAGAAGTCTTCAAATGTCAGGATTTATAAAATAAAAACTTCCCGTATTACACCATGTGCATCGAGTAATCCACGGGGAGGGGAATTGAACTCCTATCTATGGGGAGCAAACCCATAACAAAAGTCGTTCGCTCAAACTCGTGTCTCTGGGGAGAAAACCCACGACCAAAGCCATTCTCTTGAACTCATGTCTGTGGGGAGCAAACCCATGACCAAAGTCGTTCTCCCAAACTCATGACCGGTAACCCACGGAGAGGGAAAACGAACTCGTGTCTGTGGGGAGCAAACCCAAGACCAAAGTCATTCGCCCAAACTCGTGACTAGCTTTGGGAAGCTTTTTTTAAAAAAAAAAAAGACAGGGTGTCCACTTCCCTTTAAGGTGAGACCATTTCCTACAGATGCATGCAATCACCCGCCAACCACATGCATCGGAAAATCCACGGGGAGGAAATCGAAGTCAATCATTAAGCGTCATGAGCATACGGCTATATGGGCAGGATCAAGCTTGAAAGGAATGGACAGGAGCAGGCTTAATACTGAACACTGAAATTGAAGGTTAAAATTTTAAGAATATCCAAATGTGAGGATTAAAAATAAAAACTTTCCCTGATACATAAGGTGAATAACAGGGCAACGAGTCGAGTCAAACCAAGTTAGGGATGACCTAACTCGCCCAACTCGGTACCAAGTCCAGTATGCCTGACCAGATCTGAGTCCAGGTCTGGCCTGGACTAATCCAGACTGAGTCTAACCCTGTCACAGGTACCGAGTCGAGTCGAGAAAGCACCGAGTTTGGTCGGGTGTAGCTGGTCTCTAGATGTGGGGATTTTAAAAAAAAAAAAAATTCTCCAGTTACACCACATGCATCGAGTAATCCACGGGAAGGGGAATCGAACTCCTGTCTGTGGGGAGCATACCCACGATCAAAGTCGTTCACCCAAACTCATAACAGGTAATCCACGAGGAGGGGGGATCAAACTCGTGTCTATGAGGAGCAAACCCACGACCAAAGTCGTTCACCCCAACTCGTGATAGGTAATTCACAGGGAAGGAAATCACACTCATGTCTATGGAAAGCAAACCAACGGTTAAAGTCATTCACCCAAACTCGTGACAAGTTTTGGGAAGATTTTTATATATATATAACGACAGGATGTCCTTGTCCCTTTAAGGTGAGACCATTCCCTGCAGATGCACGCAATCACCCGCAAATCACGTGCATCAGAAAATGCACATGGAGGGAATTGAACTTAGTCGTTAAGCGTCATAAGCATACGCCTATAGGAGCAGGATCAAGCTTAAAAGGAATGAACAGGGGTAAGCTTACTAGTGAACACTGAAATTGAGGGTTAAAATTTCAGGAATATCGAGATGTGAAGATTAAAAACAAAAACTTACCCTGATACACAGCGTGTTGAACAGAGCAACGAGTCGAGTCGGACCAAGTTAGGGTTGACCTAACTCAACCCGGTTTTGAAATAGACTTGACCCGAACTCGACCCAACTCAGTACCAAGTCCAGCATGCCTGACCCGATCTGAGTTTGGGTCTGGCCTAGACTAATCTAGACTGAGTTCGACCCTATCACAGGTACCGAGTCGAGTCAAGTCAGCACTGAGTCAGGTCGGGTGTAACGGCCCGACCAACATTGTACGATATTGTCCGCTCACAGTTTTGTTCTCAGGGTTTCTCTCAAAAGGCCTCATACTATAAAGGTACTAACTCCACATATAACCATCACAACTTCGGACAGCGCTTCCGATGTGGGACAAGTTCAACCTCTCATTGCGTACACAATAGCCTGCCAGCACAGTAGCCTGCCAACCACTTGTAGCTCGCAAGACCCTTAGGCCCCGTCCACATCAGCGCCCGCCCACATGTGCTCGCCCACATGTGCAACAGTGACAGGGCGTCACATTGGGTGTGGCGAGTCTCCGGATGTGGGGATTAGAATAAAAAAAAAACTTCCCCAGTTACACCACATACATCGAGTAATCCACAGGAAGGGGAATCGAACTCGTGTCTGTGGGGAGTAAACCCACTACCAAAGTCATTCGCCCCAATTCATAACAAGTAAGTCACAGGGAGACGAATCAAACTCATGTCTGTGGGGAGCAAACCCACAACCAAAGTCATTCGCCCCAACTCGTGATAGGTAATACACGGGGAGGGGAATCACATTTGTGTCTATGAGGAGCAAACCCACGACCAAAGCCATTCACCCCAACTTGTGACGGGTTTTAGGATTTTTTTTATATATATAACAACAGGGTGTCCCTGTCCCCGTCCCTTTTGGGAGTGACACCACACATCTATCGAAGATCTAAGTAAAATAAGAAAAAAGGATTGAGGTAAGCTCATCCTTGAGTATGTATTTGACTATCCTTCTATTGGAGGTGCATGATATTCAACATTTAGTGAAGTTGCGTATTTTGTACTTAGGGTGTAATTAGTTATATGTGTAAACTGTCAAACCCTACTAAGATCAAGAATATCCCAAAATAGGAAAGACACTTGGCATGAAGATTAGTTTGCCTCGAACAAAAATATCCTTCATAAGTGGTATTTTCAAAAAATCTATTTTTTAGAGATCAAGAAGTAAATCTGTATATGGAGTTTCATTTATTAATAAAATGTCATTCCAACAACAAATTTGGGGCATTTAGTTTTTACCTATTAGGAAATCTTGCTCAAAAATCATCTTTAGTTTAGATTCTTCATACTTTTTTACTTTCTTTTTTTTTTTTTTTTTCATTTCTTCTTTGTTTATGTCTTTCCAACTTGTTTTTCGTTTTGTATTTTTCGTCTAACCTAAAACCAACAAAAGAATTTAGCTATGGCTCATTTCAAAATGCCTTCTTTTTTTTTTTTGAGAAAGCTTCATTAAAAGCCCACAAAATGTGCAAAAGAAAACAACCTACCTATACAATTAAAAAACATATGAGAAATTAGCAGGATTAACTGGCTTTACATAAGAAGCCCAACCTAAAAAATACATTTAATTTCCCTAACAGCCACAACATGCAAAGAACTCCTATTAAAACATCTCCTATATAGAAGCAATCTCCACAAAGCTTTCCCCACTTTTTCCACCCCTCCTGAATACCAAGACCTCAGAAGGTCCACAATAAAATTCGGTTTCACCTAAGCTTGTATGGAGAGCATTGAGAAAGTAGCCCAACATCTTTTAAGCAAACATGCAATGAATGAAAATGTGATTAATTGACTCTACATCTCCCATACACATTATACATATGTTAGGAAGGGTAAGGGATCTTCTTTGCAAATTATTGATTGTCAGCACCCTCTTTCTTCCCACAAGTCAAGCGAATGTTGTCGATCATGGTGGAGCTCTGTATGATCATAGTTTATTCCCCATTAACAATTAAAGCACATTATCATTGTACATACAGCATCACCTATTAGAATTTTTGGTAGACCTCATTAATATATTAATGTATATCTTCATACATCTCGTTCATTGAAAATAACCGCCATTTAAAAACATCCATCACAATGAACAATTAAAAGGTACTATCATTGTATATAATGTAACACCGAAAACGAACTTAATGATATTTAGAGCATAGATCACTAAAAGCAACCCCAATCATATGAAGTGTTGGATCACTAAGTATAAGCCAATCATTTTAACAGTTCAAATCAATTGAAATGGCCCAAGCATGTCAAAGGTCTGCATCATTGGAAAACAGCATATCATATGAAGGGTTTGGATCAACCGTGGTAGGGTTTAGATAAGTCCTACCATATTAACAATTTGAATCATTAAATATAGGCTAGCTAGATGAACAATTAGTAAAGAAAAATAACTACACACTTAACTACAAAAGATCGAAATATTATATGTCAAGATTGCTCCACTAACAATTTTCGCCCTTACCACATCCAATGAGGGCTATTAATAATCAATGGAATTGATTGGTGAACAAAGGCCTCAGTATATATTGGTTCAGATCATTAAAACGGCCACAATGATATAAAGGGTTTGGATCACTTACAATAGGCCCAATCAAATGAAAGATTTGAATCACTTGGAATGGCCCAACAATATCAAATATTCGTATGGGTGAAAATGCTCCTAATCAATATTAACCATTGGATCATTGAAAACAAGCCCAACCATATTAATTGGATCACTGAAAATAAGCCCTACCTTAATTTGTTATAATGATAACAGCAAACACGGCACCAAGAGCAGCACCAATCATCAAGCTTGGGGCATAAAGACCACCCGGAAGCCCAGATCCTCTGCAAAGAGCAGACTTTGGCCCCCACCAATTGAGTCAATAGCCAAATTCCAGGTGTTGAAGCAATCTTCCCCGTGCGTAGGATTTCATCCACATTTGTAAAGCCCCAATACAGTATCCCTGGGTACCTCAGAGCTATTATACCAGCTCCTAGACCACCTAAAGCTTGCAAGCTGACTATCGAATGATTAGAACTGCTCGATGCAGTAATCTTTGTGCAACAGCATTCATCCATGGTTCAAGCAACCAGACTTATTGTATTGGTATATATAAGTGAGAAATGAACCAGCCTGTATGGAATGCTGGTATAATGAAAACGACAGTAACTCGGGCCAAGCAGTGTACTCCTTAAAATTCAAATGTAGATGTATGGTTCTTGAGTGATTATGACCAGACCATGCAAAGATAAAACAAATTGTGTATTTTATAGGAACTAGATCTGTTAAGAGAAACCGGGTATGATTCTGAAAACTGTATCCTTTCGGCTTAAAAACAAAATATCAAAATAGAATTTGAGAGACAATTACAGGAACTACACTGCCATAAGTATGATCCTAAAAACTGTATCTTTTTGCCTGAAAAACAGAAGATCAAAATAGAATTTGATAGGCATAGTTACAGGAACTAACAATGCCATGATCATCATATGCAAGATAAGATTTCTACAGTTATTTGGAAACATCTATAAGCTAAATACTGAAAGCAAGACTGCAACAAGGGCCTGAGTAATACAGATACGATGACAACTAACTAACGTAGTAGCATGAGTGCATGCCATGTTCAGCTCATGCATCATTCTAAACCCGATTGTGCCTGGGTTCAGGTCCTACATGAAAGAGGCCCAAACCCAGAACAATGCGAAACTCAGTAGGCCTGGGGTAATGGTACTCTAGGATTTGACCTATTGATACCTTATTTAGGGTAAATTCTTTTAAAAGAAATAAGTTATTAAAAGAAGAGCACCTGCAAGTAAACAAATATACATAGCCATATAGCACAGGAGCTTCATAAGGACAATATTGCTTGAAATTAACAAGATAAAACAAACAATACTTGTAGTGTTTAATTTGTTCAACATACCATCAATTAGCATTAAGTATCCCTGCAAAGTTAGTCAATATGTTTTTATCCCATAAAGTAGGAGGAAGCAAATGACTTTTAAAAAGAGTGAAAATCAGTGGTCGATAGTTTTTTTTTTTTTTAGGGCAGGGGTCACTATGATGTAATGTTTTATCCAGGTCGTCCAGCTAGATGATATGTGGTATACTCACGCCATCCATTTGTTCAGCTAGTATTAGACTATGGATCCGAAAATCGTGGCGAACCTGAGGGTCAAGTGAACAAACCACCCGAGGCTTAGGGCTGCGTGGACGTCCACCTTTGTAGCCTTCCTTAGGCCCACCGGGATGTTTGTACAGGGCCCACAATTGTGGGCCACACTGTCCACACAATGTGTCCCATGACGTGGGGTCCACCATGATGTATGTACTTGATAGCCATGGCACCCATCCGTTTTACCAGATCATTTTAGTGCATAAGGCCAAGGGGGGGCCACGCCACATGAACCTAACCACGTTGTATGTGTCTATCCAGGTTGTCCTCTAATGAGGGCCCACCGTATGTATGTGTTTCACCTATGATGAGGAGGCCACCGCACCATATTTGTTTTATCCACACTATCCATCCATCTCCCCGATCATTTGGTGAACCGATCTTAATCCCAAGTGGACCACGGTACAGGAAATGGTGAATTTAACACGCCATTGAAACTGAGATGGGGCCCACCATGGTGGTGAATTGCCCCCAAACCCATGTATGGGTCCGAAAATCGTGGTATATTCACACCATCCATTTTTTCAAATAGTATTAGAGTATGGGTCCGAAAATCGTGTCGAACCCGAGGGTCAAGTGAACAAACCACCCGAGGCTTAGGGTTGGGTGGCCGTCCACCTTTGTAGCCTTCCTTAGGCCCACCAGGATGTTTGTACAGGGCCCACAGTTGTGGGCCACACTGTCCACACAATGTGTCCCATGCCGTGGGGTCCACCATGATGTATGTACTGGATACCCCCACCCATCCGCTTTACCAGATCATTTCAGTGCATAAGGCCAACAAGGGGCCATGCCACATGAACGGTTCACACTGTTAGTGGGACCCTTCGTTAGGGCCCAATGGGATTCCTTATGCCCATACATGGGCCAGTTTTAGTTTTAATATGAGTAGTTGACTCAGCCCTTGCCCTGGACGATCTTTAGGGTCCAACTTAATGCCTTTGTGAGGGACTACCGTGATGATTTAAGGACCCCACATATAGCTCCATGCTTATTCACCATTAAGAGTATAATTACGTCCGCTTATTGAGTGGGCCCATTAGACTTGGATTCATATCAGTACTTGGGTCAACTTCTAGTACTACTATTTTGGCCTGATTTAAAAGTGGGTCTGGTTGAGTTCCTACAAGTTTTAAGTGTAGTAAAGTGCTTGCTGGTCCACCATGAGGATAATCTAGTGCAAAATATTGTATAGCCATTAATAAATAACAAAATAAAGTGTAGAGCCCCCGACCTAAATATGACCCGTTTATCATGTTAGGGTGGGTTAGTAGGGTTGTCAATAGGTACCCAATGAACCCGACCCAATTTTAGTAAGTTCAAGTTCAATAAATTGGACCTATTAAGATTTCAAAGACAATGGTACCCAATGAACCCAACCCATTAAGAAATCTTAGGGTCTAGACAATGGACTTACCAATACTTTTCTTTATTTTGTTTCGGATTTTGAGTCAGGTCATCTAGCCCAACTCATTAATAACCTATGTGAGTGGGTAGGGTTCAAGTCAAGCTTGACCCATTTAAGTAAATGGCCATGTCTAGCAAGAACCCAACCTGCTACTCAATAGAATAGTCTGAATCTACCTCAAAAGCAGGTTGGGTCAGTTGAGCCGAAGGCCAGCCCGACCTAGGGTAAATCTGGCCATGGCCTGTCAGCGGGTCTAGTTACAGGTCCAAGCCCAACTCATTCAGGGTGGGAACTCAAAACCCACAAGCCAATCTGGCCTCGTCGTCTTCATGCTCTTCAATAACGCCACACTAGAAAAAAGAAAAGAAAAGAAAGATAAGTATGCAATAATAAGAACAAGAACATATGTTGGTAACTTGGCAAGTTGGCATGTAGTGCATTAACAGAGAAAAAATATGCCCTCATTATTGTGTTTTGACTTAGCAACTCCAACTGACTCATTTGGTCCTGATTCCAGATGAAACTTGGATGAGTGACTTGGGTAAGTCATCAATCCCTGGTCCCCATCCCTCATCAATCAAAAGTATAAAAAAAAAAAAAAACACATTTAGTAGTAAAAATGAACATATGTTACCATTATTCCCTTGGATGAAAGCATCGCCATGTTTATTTTTCAGCCGTCCATTGACATATTCTTTAGTTTGCTCACGTTTATTTTTCAGCCGTCCATTGACATATTTCTTTAGTTTGCTCATATATCCATACCAACAAGCTAGAATACCTGCATAATGATAAAGGCACACCAAAAGCACAACTCTTGGCAAGTGACACAAAGAACATACATTGGTAATTTGGCAAGCTAGCATGTTTCTGATGTAGAGAACTGCATCAATGCCATAGGAGGTGACCTGTATAAGTTGCTCGATTTTGTCAGGCATGTAGTGACAGGAATAAGAAGAAGAAGATGCATAAGATTTATAACTACAACGAAGAGAGTAAAGAAGCTAACATGCTGTCGACTTGAAAGAGTGAGAACAGTCTCAACAGCTGACTTCCTTAAATGTGGGTGGACAACTGCAGCTCTAGCAACAAAATCACCCATGGAATAGCCGACCAAAGTTGCACTTCAGGCAAGTTTCCAACACTTCAACACCTTCCATGGATCGAGCATCACATGACTCTTGACATTGATCCAAAATCTTCAGACATGCAAGCAGGATCAGACAACATACTTACAGTATACATCAGAAGTGCAGAGAGAGAAACAAAATACATGAATAGATTAGTGGAAGAAAATCTGCAACATGTACACGAGTAGATATTGATGTGGAGTGCCTCCAATAACATAAGAGTCTAATACTTATAGGCAAAATGTGCTCCAAACATATTGCAAGTACATTTCTTATTTTCTTGTCCATGTTTAATAATATATGTAATGCCATTACATTCCTCATGTAGCATATTCATATGATAATCCAAACCGTTCTTAGATCGTGGACAATCATGAACTCATCATGGGCCTGGATTTTAGGTGATTGGACAATCCTAGTTATTAAAAATGATCTGCATATCATCATATTCCTCACATATGGGGTAAGCAAGGAGAAATTTTCCATCCACCCAAGTGTGGACTAGATCTCCTTCCTGTATAGGTGCATGTTCGTGAATCAGTAGTGGCAGTTTCTGGCAGTTTCCTAGATTCACAGCAGAGCTTGCATACAGTCCAGGTTAGCCAGGATACCACCAGCCAGTGCAAATACTGCAAGAGCTGTGCTAAGAAAGAAGACTTCTCTCTAAGAAAATTCAGTCCCTTGCTTATATAAATGGATAGTTGACATTATAGAGAGCCTCTGGAAGTAGATATTGCAGAGTAGATAAAAAAAATATGTAGAATGTGAATCCAAATAAGCTACGAGAAGTTCATGACATATTGGAATAAGAAACAGTTTGGATAAAGAAGTTGAAGAAAAAGATTCCTTTTTAATTAAATCATATGAGCATGATGCTACATTAGGGTGCAATTAGGGCAGATTGAGTTGGGTTGAAGTTAACCTGAGTCCATTCATACTTGAAAGGATCCAATCCGCAACCCGACCCGACCAGAATTCTGACCCAGGGTGCCCAGCCTGAACCCAACTCGAAGTCCTTCATACTTCACCCAACCCAAATACACGCCCTACCTGAATTTTCTCAACATGAACCCAACAGTTGAGTTGGCGGTATTCCAACTTGAACCCAACCCAAATTCAAATTGAGCTGGCGTTATCCCAACTTGAACACAACCCAAGGACCTCGACAACCTGCCCCGACTAGAACTTGGGCTGGTTTCTCCTTGTTCTGAACATTCTTAGGGGCCGTTTGGATGTGAGTAAATGGAGGTAAACGGGGGGAATTGGGAGTAAATGGAAGTAAATGGCATTTGAGGTGTGCTTGGATGGGAGTAAATGCATGTAAATGAAATGAAATGAAATGGGTGTAAATGAGCCTGTAAATGAAATCCTGAGAGGATTTGGAAGTGGAGTGAAATGCCTTTTTGAGCTCCCTTGGAGAGTGGCATGAGTAAAGAAAGGTGACTCTATGCATGTGTCCACCATGTCAATGGGTCCCCAAAGCCAGGGGTACCCGATAGATCTCATCCACGAATTCAACCTAATTTTAACGAGTAGAGATCTAATAAATTGGACCCATTCAGAAATCAGGTTAGGTTACCATGCAACAAGACAATTGAAATTCAAGAATAACATCCTAAACAAGTTGCTTGAAATATGCGATACTACCAGATGAACTCATAAATGGACCATCGACAGCTAATCAATGCAAAAGATCATAATTAATATACATCTGGAAGTTGACTTGGGGGCTGTTTGGGAGCATATATTTGATATGCATTGAAATCCATACGAACCGGAAACGATGTGACTTGGAAAAACAAAGTCTTGGTGCGTTTTAAAAACAAGAGGCTCTTGGTGTATTTGGTGTGAGTTGGATTCAAATGCACACCAAATACACTCTTCCAAATGCACTAACCCCTCAGCAAAGGAGTCCATGAGCAATAGCCTTACAATTTTGATGGGGCAATGGGATCACACAATATAGGACATTGTTCCACATTCTCAAATAGATTAATAATATACGCCATGTGGGGCACATTAGCTAAAAGTTCTTCAAGCATATTAGGGTATTGGGTGACAACAAGTTGTTGATCATGGTCAATCGGGCAAAAGCATATAATGTAGCAAGCAAGTATAGGGTTGGATCAAAGACAACCACAAAAAACCTCAAAACAGCCCACACAGTTCTCTATTAGAGGAAATGCCAGTGGTGAAGTAAAGATTTTGGGGCTGTGGAAGGGACTTCGTGGGCTTGCTTCACTAAGAAGATCTATGTTCAAATAGCATGTGAGATTTAATATAAAAAAAAAAAAAGAAGAAGAAAGAAACTGAAGTTTTAGGCAGAACAGTCATTAATCATTATGAAAGCATCACTGCCTTATAAAGAAACCGGAGAGCATGTTAAAGATATTCAAGCTAATGAAACCTCAACCCGACCCAAGCCAACCCGAATCTGCGAAACCTCAACCCGACCCAATCAAACATTAGGATTGTTCATGGAGCTAAAAATGCAAAAACCCACACAATAATTATCTCCTGTCAACATTGACAAGATTAGACTTTGAATCTTGTTCTAGTCTCATCGATATTGACAGGATAAGTGTTTGGTCACACATCATCCATTTGAATTTTACAAATATCTTCTTCAGCAAGAGAATTAACCATTACTCCTTTTTCTGCACTTTAAATGGCAAAAACACAAGGTAATCTTCAGTAGGTGCAAACAAAACCAAAATCCCATAGTGTTTGGTGCTTGCTTAGAGTAAATGACAGTAACAGCAGACTTCAACTTCTAAAAAGTTCAACATAGTAACAAATTATTGGAGCTCAATGGATGCCAAATGCTCTAGATTCATGCTTTCATATCAGAGTCATCCACCTAATCACATTATTAGCCAATTTCGAATCATTTCTCCACACGTGTAAGTCTTGCTCATGTGAGCAACATCCAATCATCCACCCAATTCAAGCATGGAATTTACAATTTCCAGTTTAAAAACTGAATTTATTGGCATACACTCCATAAAAAATAAATGATTGTTTTTGAGACATCATCAGTCATCACACATCATTGTTTCAACCTGAACTTTTTGAGACATGATTTTGAGATAGTCTCAGAACCCCACTGTTTTCCACCTGCCAACAACATGATATATGAACAATGTTTGGCTTCAAATGACTATATGAACAAATGTTTTCTTCATAGAATAGCCGCAACGAGGCAAGCTAATTGTACAGGTTTTTTGCATATACGAGTTCCCAACGGAACAACACTCTCCCAGCAAGTTCTAATGTACGTGGGCCATGGCCTAAAATAAGAGTGGTTGGGAGATCCTAAGCTCGATTTGAGGAAAATCCCATCTTTCAGTCCTGTTCCGACACAACACTTAGGATCATCCGATCAATCTGATTTTTGAGTCATGGCTCTTATATGGTGCGTCCTGCTAGATGTGTGGTCCAGATCTTGCACACATCTAGTGTTGCATATCCCCATGAATTTGGGTTCCAAAATGCACGTAGTAAGTAAATGAGCATTCCTTAACCACAAGTTTCCTCACAAGAACATGAGCAGGAAAGAGAAATGTACCAAACTAACGGTAATGCTGCAAAATTCTGAAAACTGTTCTCAAGCAATGAAAATAAATAAAATTTAAATGAGAGAATTGAATTAAATCTAAGTCGATGGATATTACCTTGGCTGGAATTCAAAAACTTCTACAAGCTTGTTGCCATTCCTACCATTCCATTGCACTTTCCACCACAGATTCTTCGGTCCTGCTGACATTCCGCCCCTTCGAGGTAGCAAGAACGACTTCAATTCCTCATTTTCTTCCCTACCAAAATCGACCTCCTTCTGAGAAACGGCATTGTTCGCTAGCTTCTTCTTGCATTTATTAGGGTTTGTAACATCAAGATCCATTCGATCGCTACACAATCGCTCAATTCAAAGCCTATTTGACCCATCAAGATTGCAAGAATTGAATTCGATGAACAATCAACAAATCCATTTGGAAGGTGGATCTCTAAATCCTAGAATAAAATCTTCGCATTTTCTTCAAGACTTTGAATTCGATTGCAGTTTTTAGTTTTGATTGAGACGGAGACAATCAATCGAAGGATGAAAGGGGGAGAAATTAAAGGAAAAGATTCAAAGAGAAAATTTAGACGTTCTTACACATTCATAGTCTGAAACCAAAGAAAAAAAAAAAAAAAAACAAATTCAAGAGAAAATAAGATCGTATCCCCGATGAATCGATTAAGAAGAGATGGATTGGAATCGTCTAAGATTTGAGAATTTCCGAGAATAGAAAAAGCTACGATGGGGGTTTTAATAGGGGTTGGGTGGGAGGTTGCCGAACGGGGTGCGATGGGTTTCGATCTATAGGGGTTTAGGGTTTTGAAAGGAGCTAGGTGCGGACATTGACGAGGGTTTTGACAAGAATGGGTTTGAGATTTCGGAAGGAAATGGAAAGGAGATGGGAATTTCGAAAGGGGTTGGGTGGGAGGCTGGCAAACACTGGCCGGAAGAAATGAGAAGAAAACAGAGAGAGAGAGAGAGAGAGAGAGAGAGAGAAGAAATCGACCTTGGATGAAATGAGAAGAAAAAACGAGAGAGAATAGGGTTTGCGGGGCAGTTTTAGGAACATTTAGGAGCGGTCGTAAACCCTTTTTGGCCGTTTCTAAACCATGGAAAGCAGCATCAATTGTATAATGAGATTGGATCACTGAATGATCCGAATCATATCAACAATTCGGATCGACTGAATGGCAGCATTTCAATGTTTTTTATCCATCGAAATGGCCCATTTCAAAGGTTTGGATCACTAGAAATGGGCCAAATGATATGAATTTGGATCGTTATAAAAAGAAACCTGAATGCCCGAATTGTGTATAGAACTGAAGAGGGTCACAAAATTAACGATGTGGATCACTAAGAACCAACCTCAAATATTACGAATAGATGGATCAATGTAAAAAATTCATTGGGATGGGTCAAGGAAAGAGGTTTCAATCATATGATGAGTTTAGATCACTAATATCAGCGCGAATCATAAGATGCATTTGGATCGCTGAATGGTCCAAAACATATAAGAAATTCAGATCAACTGAAATGGCAAAAGCATGTCAAAGGTTTGGATCATTTGTATCAGTTTGTATCATTGATACATTCCATAGAAATGAAGTCCCAGATAATATTAATTGAATTCAACATCATTTCAATGTCAATAACGACGGAATGTGTCAAATTCATATTGAAATGAACGATGATGAACTCATACAATTACAAAATGTATCTGAAACTTGACAAGACGCACAAGCGCTCCTTCTCCTATACAGTACAATTTGCAACAAGAGCTAATCTGCTTATCATATTCTAGAAAGAATTTGATGAAGATAACAGAGTCAAAACAGGAAGGAAATGGAAGATTTAAACTTGCAGAGCAACACAACAACTAGAAAGTTGGCACAGTTGTAGGAAGAAAACCGGGAAAAAAACAGCTGGGAAGCCAGATAAATCTAAGATCTACAAGGTTAATTAAAAATAGACCACTCCTTTCATGCTACAGCTAGCTATCCACAACCGCTACTACAAGTAAAATTCTCTAAATTGAAGATGAATCACATCCATCTCCAATGAGGATCGGTTTCTGCTAGCAGAGGGAGTGGGATGCAGGAAGTGCATGCTCCTAAAAAACAACACATAACAGATCTTTCTCTATTTTCCTAATCTGCACTCCAGATCAAAATTTAACATTACACAGTTCATGAACCAGGTATTTATCCTAACAAAAACAACAGCTTCCTATGAAGAAATTTTTAAAAAAAAAAAAAAAAAGCACTGTAAGTAGAAAAAAATAAAATAATCAAAGAAGTAGGTTTGTCATAGAATTAGGAAGTTGGGTTTCTTGAGAGAGATGGAAACAAAAGAATTATGTATTGGATATTTGGATGGAGTGAAATACCTGGAGCTGCTGCCCTTCAACTGATGAACATGGGCATCAACCTTTTTGAAATCTACAGGCTGCTGATCTCTTCAAGAAAACAAAAACAGAGAAAAGGTGAGCTTTTCAATATCCAACAAGAGAGAGAAGCAGATTCCTCACAGAGCTCTGCTCAAATCATTATGAAGCTTCTCAGAATCATCAAAGAAGAGAGACACCACTTCAAAAACAAAATCTGGGTTGCTCTCATCTTGCAACTGCTGCAGCTATGTGTAATGTATTGATCATCCAAGAATCCCTTCCAAACAGGAGGAAAAAAAAATCAGATGGTTACACCCATATGATAGTTCACCAACACTTTGATAATGGTGGTGACTCATCCTCCTCAAATGTGGTGCCCATGTACTACCCAGACCATCCAATCATCCAAATTGTGGGGCACATTATGGGATGGAGCATATCTCAAATACCATACTGATCAAGCAATCCAAACCATCCAATTAATGGTACTTAAAAAATGTATGGTTAAGAATAAAACAATAAGTACTGATCGAGCAAACCAAACATCCAATTAATAGTACTTATCAAATGTAGGTTAAGAATAAAACAGTGAGTGGCCCTAGTTCCAATTGAAAAAATCAGATGGTTCCAATATCTGCTTACTTTTACTTTTGGGTTATGCTCCATCCATAATTCAGTTAAAGATTTAGGAGGTTTCAATATATGGCAATGAGGTTCCAAAGGTTTATGGTAAATGGAAGAGCCCTTATGGATTTAGTAATGTAAATCTAGGCAAAAGTAAGACCAAGAGAACCAGTCATTTAAAAAGGAAAAAAAAAAAAACAAATAAAGACACCATCACTTGTCAGTTTTCTTTACCAATTTCGTGCAATCGTGTGCTTCAGTAGATAAGCTAGGATCCAGCCCATGATCTTAAGGTTGAGACACGGTGATATCCAATCAAGTTACAAGTGTTATCATAGTCTTGGTAAGAAGTGTTTCAGAATACAAAGAAAGAAATATCTATTATAAGAGGCATCACTATAAAAATTGAAACCTGCTCAATCTTGATAAACTTTTCTCCACACCCACGATCAAGGATTTTACATACTTTATAAAACTTAGACAACCTTTCAGCCTGCAACAGGGAAGTAGCGTAAGGCATGGCGAATAGGCAAAAATTTTCAAATTAAATCAGCATGTAGTGAGTGATAAAGGGCATATGGACAAATTGGATGAGGAGACCAACTACCTGCTGCCCTGATTTCTGGTATATCTCAAGGGCTCTGATAGCATAATGCCGTTGCATCCCCAAGTATTTCCATAGAAAAAAATAATAATAATAAAGAACCAACATCATCAACTGCCCACATCCTCGTTAAGCAAAAGTTTCCTTACAATTTATATCATGATCGCTTATTTTCGATGAAGGTTTACTTTTTTGAAAATAATCAACGTATAAACAAGTTAGAAGAGTCATCCATGCAAAATACACTGCAAATGAAGGAGAGAAAAATAAAATCGCCTACGTTACTTTAGAGTAGATCGTCCTTTGGTATTCTTCCTATCAATTTATTTCTTAATCATTCAAATTTTCCTAGTTTTTTATTCTGGCGCGGAATCCTTTTGAATATGATGCATAAAATTTGTCTATTTTAAATGATGCCCAGGTATTTTCAGCTTTAAAAAAAAAAAAAAACATTTTGTTATGAGCGACTTCCCAATCCAACTAGTATCCTTATCCAAGCCTAACTTCATCTTCAAGTAAGAGTCTAACTGTTCTTATTTGTCTTGATCCTAATTAAAGATCGACGGTTATTACTTTGATTTCATGGCTAATCAACCCTTGTGTAAAGTGGTGTGTCATTTTGCCTATTGAAGATAGTCCAATAAAAAGTAAGTCATGTGCACATTCATGGGACCTTACCCCATCTTCAAGGACAAACCAAACCTGAAAATGATCACGGGAAGGGAGTGAAGTGATAGGAGGCAAGGCGGGATTTCTAATTCAAATAGGGGATGTAGATGGACTTTTTGGTCTAGCGAACAACTTGTAGGCAATCAGAGTAGTCAACCAACACCAGATGATAAGCCCCTTGGGGGGGTCAGGCTGGTCTGGCCCCTAATAGATCCACTTTGAAGAAAAATGAGATTTATAAATTGAAGTTCGGGCCGAAGGCTTTGACTGGAAACGCGGAAACGTCATATCATTCATGTAATTCTGCTGGTCTAAGAGTAGCTCCCATACTTCGGGAGTCGCCATCACAAAATACGACGACCTGGTTAAGAGAGCTAGAAGCCATGGCCGCCCGGAGTGCGCTATAGTGCGCCCTACTAGATTGGGGCTCCGTTTTTCAGCAGATATAATGTCCCCCTATTAGTGACAGCGTGCTTTAGAACTCGCTGATAGGAAAGGAGAGAAAAATAGAGCAATGCCAACAACGGAGCAATCTGTTATTGGTTGACAGACGAAGCTCCCGTTCAATCGTTAAGCATCACTAGCTTACCCCTATAAGGGCGAGATGGATCTTGAAAGGAATGGATGGGTGTAGGCGTAATAGTGAACATAGAATTGAGGGTTTCAAGAGTCACCAGATGTGAGGATTTACAGCAAAAAAATTATTAAAAATAAAAATAAAAAATCCTCTATTACACCTTATGCATCGAGTAATCCACGATGAGGGGAATCGAACTCGTGTTTGTGGGGAGCAAACCCATAACCAAAGTCGTTCATCCAAACTCATGACGGGTAATCCACGGGAAGGGGAATCGAACTCGTGTCTGTGGGGAGCAAACCCGTGACCAAAGTCGTTCACCCAAACTCATAACAGGTAATCCACAGGGAGGGGAATCAAACTCGTGTTTATGGGGAGAAAACCCACGACCAAAGTCATTCGCCCCAACTCGTGATATGTAATCCACGGGGAGGGGAATCACACTCGTGTCTATGGGGGGCAAACCCACGACCAAAGCCATTCGCCCAAACTCGTAACGGGTTTTGGAAAGTTTTTTTTTTTATATAACGACAGGGCGTCCCTGTCCCTTTAAGGCAAGACCATTCCCTGCAGATGCACACAATCACCCGCCAACCACGTGCATCAGAAAATCCACGAAGAGGGAATCGAACTATGTCGTTAAGCGACATAAGCATACACCTATAAGAGCAGGATCAAGCTTGAAAGGAATGGACATGCATAGGCTTAATAGCGAATACTGAAATTGAAGGTTAAAATTTTAGGAATATCCAGATGTGAGGATTAAACCTCCAACTGGGGAAGGATTAGCTGGCTTAGCAGTGTAAGTTGGATTTTGGTGAAATCCAAATCCTACACGGATTTCTAGAACCTGCTTTTAGGCTTAAAATCTGAGTTTTGAAATTTAGATTTGGGTAATCTGAACAGAATTACATTGAAATCAAGACTATTAAAATTCGAATTCTTCAAAATCCTACAGAAAATAGATTGTCACAGGCACAACCAACAGAATATTCAGATTGGATGTAAGACAGAGTTTTCGACACAAATTGTACTAAATTTGAGCAGCCAACCTAGCCCATGAAAAGAGGAGAATATGCACTGCCATTTATGCTTTCATGAAAACAGTATCTAATGATTGGCAAGATATTTTGTGGCTTAGCAGTGTAAGTTGGGATTTGGCAAAGTCCATGTCCTACAAGGATTTCAGGAATCTGCTATTAGGCTTAGCATAACATGCAATGATTTGAAAGAATAATCTTTCTAGGAGGTACATTGCGTTTGCGAAGTCTAATTTGCCATAATGTGTGTGGTATAACTTAATGCACCCAGCCCAAGAACCAAGGCCATACACTCAATGACCCTAGATTGGAGGATTTCCAAAAACTCTACCAATTTTATACCCACCATACATCAATTCATAAGGCCCAAGTCATGGACCTCAATTTAAATGGAACATACCCCAAAATCAGATTGACTGGACATGCAAAGCCTCATAGAACTGTTTGTTAAACTTGGGACTCACTTTTGGATGAATAAGGCACACGTTTTGAACGGTCTAGATTGTGGTGGTTGTGCACATTATCATGGATCATCACACTCTGCCTTCATATCAATAGCTTCTCTTATACACAAAAGTTCCACCTGTACAACCTCTTACGAGTTTGAACTAGTTGATGCCCATGAGAGAGATTCAGAATAGGTTATGTTATTGAAGTTGGTCGACATTTTTTTATTCCCAGACCCGGGAATAGTTGTGGCATAGTGTGATAAATAGGCGCACATTAACTACTCGATTAATGGATATGTAGCAGCATATCGAATTACTCAAGTTTGTCCTTGTAGAGAAGCTATTTCAACTAGCATTCATTACAGCAATCTAATGGAAGGTACCAGAATCTAAAATCCTTAAGAGGTATCTCAACGGAGGTAATTAGATTAGGTACGGAATGAAAACTCCCGCCTAATGAGTTACTATCCACTACCTCACTGCTCCTGTTAAACGCTGATAGTCTAATAGGGATTGGTGCTTTCCAAATGCTGTGGAGTGTGGAGGCCACCCTCCAGAGGTAGGAGAATGAAAGAAAAGATGGGGTTAAGAAAAACACCTCGAGAAAACTTCTGCTCATATTTTTCAGTCATGCGGCAATCAATAAAGATGACTAGCTTAGGAATATGAGAAATTTAATTTTTGCTGTAAAAGAATTACACTTGAGAAAACTTCCACTCAATTTATCAATCATGTGGCAGCCAAAAAGATGACTAGGTTAGGAATATGAGAAATTTATTTTTTGTTGTAAAAGAATTATACAATTTTGTCTCTAGGTTAATCTGAAGATATTGCACAAATTAATCAACATACAGAAACTTTTCATCAGAATTCTGAAAAACTAAAACAGTTATCCCATATTCTAATAATGAATTCATGACTCTAAACTTAAAAAGATGCTACAAAAAAAAATGTATAAAGGAACTCGCAACCAAAAAGTAAGTTGAATAGTTCCTCAAGAAAATGTATTTCTGATTCAGATAAGCCTCTCCTGTAAAAGAAGAGGTTCAACAAATGAAACTAAGGAAATACTGTCAAATACAAAGATGATAGGGGAATACAGCCAAACTGCATTGGATCTGCAGAATATTACCAAATGGCCATTTTCATTGTGTTGGAAACATCCACATTGGTTGTAAATATCAAAACAACTTATTAGCTAAGATCTGAAAACATAATCCTCCACTAGTATTTGCAAGTTCGAGGTAGTCAACAAGACTTGTGAAAAGAAAATCTATCCATGTCTACTTGACAGAGAACATCTTCACTGTCCTTGTGCATTTTGGACAAAATAAACTACTCAGTAGGGCAGGATCATAAAAGTTGCATAAAAATCAACTACTTAGGTTAATCTTAAAAGTTTCAATTCGAGCAGACCGGCCATAAACTGAAAATAAAATCAGTTTACCTAAAACAGAATATACATTAGTTACCATCATTGTGTGAGAACAGAATCAGCATATTAGATCACCACAATTCATACAGCTAAGAGCTTAAACAATTCATACTACTATAATAAATTTCATTATGCAATTCCGATTGAGGCAAAACAAATTCCTAGTATCAGATACATCATCCTTATGAGATAAAACCTTTATGGCAATACAAATGCCCCGTATCGTATGAGCACCATATTATTATGCATAGAGAAACAGAAGATATATGGCAAGACTTGGAAGCATTGGGATTCAGGGATACAAACAAGCATGGTTTAAAAGTAGCACCCACACTAATTTCACCTTTTCCTTGAGAATCCCACCAACCGCCTTATTTTCCAACACCACCTCATCCTGAAAACCTTGCAACAACTGTTAGAAAACCTCTCATGTTGTAGCATAGTTCAGAAATCTGAAAACTCAACTGATGGGGACATCACGCACGCACGCGCACGCACGCCGTCCCCTACGCATGTACGCAAGGAGAGGGAGGGCCCCATTGTCGATCTGGCTCAATAACGACATCCAGGGAGGGCCTCCTAATTAGAAGGAGTTTTGGTTCATTGGAGTGGGCTCGATAATCAAATAAAGCCCATCATGAGATCTCATGATCGGGGCCCACTAGTTGGATTATGTTCATATTTTAGGTTTTCATTATTTATGTTATTTAGAATATCATGAACGCTTTAGATTTCTTTGGTTAGTTTTTGTTTTAGTTTACTTCATTGCCAAATAATAGGTTACGCACATGGCGCGAGTTTTGGGATATGGGGTTTTCCCTATAAATAGGCACCCTTTGTAGTTCTTTTAATTCATTCAAGTTTAATAAAAATTCCTACAAGTTTTTTTCTACTCTCTGAGTTTTTGAGTTGTGGAAAAATTCAAGTGGGTGTGAAGCCCTCTCTTTTCGAAGGGCTAACTACCGTAGTGCGAAGCCACATCTATCCCCATCCGTCCCTACCATCTCTCATCCATATATCTCATCTTCTATCATCATTATTACTTTGAATTTCTCAGCTTTTGCAGCAATTCATCCCCATACAGCCAGTTTCCAAAATATGGACCTGTAGGAGGGCTGAAACTTCGGCGGATCACTACGCCTCGACCTTACATCGAATCATCGTCAAACTTGGAAGGATGGTCTCCCCTTGCCGACCAAGGCCTAGGTGTCACTTTGGGGAGGCGGGCTTCCATCACACGTGCGGCCAGCCCACCCGCGCATGTGCGTCAGCCCCGGGCCACCATCTGCACGCAGGAGCTTTCCCCGGGTCAGGTTTTCCTCTTTTCATTCCTATTTCCTAAACCCTATCCTTAGTTTGAATTAGCCCTAATTTATTTGCCCCTTTTTTCACCCTAGGGTTCCTTAAATTGAGATTGGGGAATCCCTTGGATTATGGACTATTTGCTATGCATGTGTGGTTGATTTCTATTTCCCTTTGAGCATTGTTTGGTTTATAATCTTTATTGGTCCAGTCTTAGCCTGTGTAGGCCTGGACCCGCATAGATTCCCCTTTACTTGAATGTTTGGACTTTTTATGTGGAATTGAGATTGGGGAATCCCTTGGATTAGGGACTGTTTGCTATGCATGAGTGGTTGATTTCTATTTCCCTTTGAGCATTGTTTGGTTTATAATTTTTATTGGTCCAGTCTTAGCCTGTGTAGGCCTGGACCCGCATAGATTCTCCTTTACTAGAATGTTTGGACTTTTTATGTGGGATATGGAATTTGTGTAATTGTTAAACTTAGGTGATTTTAAGCCTGAAATCTCACACATCATGTTTAATTTCATGTCCTGCAACATCAACTGACTCAATGTTCAGCCATTGTCCAATCCTGTACCCAACTCAATAACTAGATCTAAAGACCTAATGGGTACCAAAACTCGAGTGGATCCAAGTCTTCAATGCTATAGAGGCTTCAGGAGAACCAAACCCGGTTAGCTAAGCCCAGGTATGGGCACTAGGAACCGACCCAAACCCAACCCATCTGCAGCCATATCAACAAACTTTTCCAAGAGGTTTGCTAAGGCCAAGCACATATAAGGCAATGTTGGCATCACATGTGTAGACCAATGGAATATAAAAGTTGTCCATCATTCGATTATCAAGATACTCCCACTAAAAATTAAATAGTAGGCTCCCCCAGGGTGTTTGGGTTTACTTAGTGAATCTGACCCAATTTTAATGGGTATAGGCCTCGTTTATTGGGCAGATTACTAAATTAGGGCATGTTCATGTCTCACATTTTCGACCCAATCAAAAATCATGTCTAATTAGGTTCTTGATATGCAAATTATCAAAGTGGCACAAAACATTGTTGCTATTTTGAAAAAGGTTTAAACTTTCCTGAGCCCTCCAGATAAGTACAGTGAGACAATCGCCTGTTAGTGAAATATGGAGTGCATATGGTTAGGTTGGGTCAGGTTTAAGGGCGCCCATACCCGACCCATTTAAGAATCCAGTTGTTGTTTAACAACTAACTAAACATATATATATATATATATATATATATATATATATATATATATATATATATATATATATATATATATATATCATGTTTAATGTTTATCTTTAATCATTATCAGCCAGTCACTTTGAGAATACAAGTTTAGATTGGAATTTAAGGAGCAAAGACTTCGATGTATTGATTTTATTTCAGAGTATATAGTCTTATGGTATTCTTCTTATCAATTTATTTCTTAATTGTTCAAAATTTTCTAGTGTTTGATTCTAGCGTAGAATCCTTTTGTCGATAATGCATAAAATTTGTTTATTTTAAATGATGCCTTAATATTTTCAGCTAGAGAAACATTTTGTTAGAGTAACTTCCTAATCCAAATAGTGTCCTTATCTGAGCCTAACTTCATCTTCGGATAAGAGTCTGACCGTTCTTATTTGTCTTAATCCTAGTTAAGGATCAACCATTATTACTTTGGTTCCATGGCTAATCAACCCTTGTGTAAAGTGGTATGTGATTTTGCTTATTGAAGATAGTCCAATGAAAGGGAAGCCATGTGCACACTCATGGGAACTTACCCTAATCCTTTCGTCAATGAGGATAGAAAATGAAATTGAGGGTTAAGATTTCAGGAGTCTCTAGATGTGAGGATATTTTATTTTTATTTTTTAAAAGAAGAAAACTTTCTTTAAGGCGAGACTATTCCCTGCAGATGCACGCAATCACCCGCCAACTACGTGCATCGGGTAATCCACGGGGAGGGGAATCAAACTCGTGTCTGTGGGGAGCAAACCCATGACCAAAGTTGTTCGCCCTGATAGGTAATCCACGAGGAGGGGAATTGAACTCGTATCTGTGGAGAGCAAACCCATGACAGTTCGCCAAAACTCGTGACAGATAATCCACAGGTAGGGGAATCAAACTCATGTTTATGGGGAGAAAACCCACGACCAAAGTCGTTCGCCAAAACTCATGATGGGTAATCCACGAGGAGGGGAATCGAACTCGTGTTTGTGGGGAGCAAACACACGACCAAAGTTGTTCGCCCAAACTCGTGATAGGTAATCCATGGGGAGGGGAATCGAACTCAAGTCTGTGGGGAGAAAACCCAATACCAAGTCGTTTGCCCAAACTCGTGACAAGTAATCCCCACAAGGAGGGGAATCGAACTGGTGTCTGTGGGGAACAAACCCACGACCAAAGCCGTTTGCCCAAACTCGTGATAGGTAATCCCCACAGGGAGGGGAATCGAACTGGTGTCTGTAGGGAGAGCAAACTTATGACCAAAGTCCTTTGCCCAAACTTGTGACAGGTAATCCACCGGGGGGGGAATCGAACTCGTGTTTATGGGGAGCAAACCCACGACCAAAGTCGTTCGCCCGGGTTTTGGGAAGTAAAACCTCAGATCTTTTGTATCCTTAAATCTAAGTAAAAGGAGGAAAAAAAAAGGATTAAGATAGGCTCATCCTCGAGCATGGATTTGACTATCCTTCTATTGGAGGTGAATGATATCGCATTTAGTGAAGTTGTGTATTGTTTGTTTAGGGTGTAATTAGCTATATGTGTAAACTGTCAAACCTTACTAAGATCAAGTGTTTCCTAAAACAGGAAAGACCCTTAACATGAAGATTACTTTGCCTTGAACAAAAATACCATTCATAAGTGGTATTTTCAAATAATCTATTTTTAAGAGGTCATAAGTAAATCTATATATGGACTTTCATTGATTGATAAAAGGTCATTCCAACCAATAATTTGAGGCATTATTTAGTTTCACCTACTTGGAAATCTTGCTCAAGATCCATCTTTTGTTTAGATCTAGCTAGCACGTTTACCCTTTGACTCATCCAGACTGGCTTGCATTAAAATCATTATCTCTTTCGATACTCTAGTACATCCCGTAACTTGACCATTTCGATGCGTCAAATGTTGTTTGATTCGCGTAATTCTACCAGTTACTAGCCTACCACCAACCCTCTGACAATATTGCCATCCAATATCCTTGTTGGCCAGACCCAGACATTCCAGGTAAATACTAAATATAGATTAGATATGACCTATGTCTATGTGAGATTGCGAGTCTACTCGCTATTCTAAATTTATATACAATTTTCAGAATCTAATCAATAAAGATGATTTTCTATTCTAAACCCTAAAAAGCTCCAAAACCTATCCAATATAAGAAAATATAATATCACAATAAGAATCTGTAAAATGGACATTAATATGTTATAATATGATTAACACATCATACTCTACCATTAAAACAACAACACATTAAATAAAAAATGATTTTTCAATTTTTTTTAAAAAAAGGGCCAAAAAATAGTGTGTAAATAGAAAATAATTATAAAAAAATATAAAATCACATCCAAAATCTGTAAAATGGACATTAATATTTTCTACTATGATTAACACATCATATTCTACCATTAAAACAGTAACACATTAAAAAAAAATGATTTTTCAAATTTTTTTTTTTTAAAAAAAAGGCCAAAAATAGTGCGTAAATAGAAAAAATTATAAAAAAAAAATATAAAATCACATCCAAAATCTGTAAAATGGACATTAATATGTTCTACTATGATTAACACATCATATTCTACCATTAAAACAGCAACACATTAAATAAAAAATGATTTTTCGAATTTTTTTTTTAAAAAAGGCCGAAAATAGTGCATAAATAGAAAATAATTATAAAAAAATATAAAATCACATCCAAAATCTGTAAAATGGACATTAACATGTTCTATTATGATTAACACATCACATTCTACCATTAAAACAGCAACACATTAAATAAAAAATAATTTTTTGAATTTAAAAAAAAAGCCAAAAATAGTGCGTAAATAGAAAATAATTATAAGAAAATATAAAATCACATCCAAAATCTGTAAAATGGACATTAATATGTTGTACTATGATTAACACATCATATTCTACCATTAAAACAGCAACACATTAAATAAAAAATGATTTTTCAAATTTTTGAAAAAAAAAAGGCCGAAAATAGTGCGTAAATAAAAAAAATATAAAATTACATCCAAAATCTATAAAATGGACATTAATATGTTCTATTATGATTAACACATCACATTCTACTATTAAAACAACAACACATTGAATAAAAAGTATAAATACCTATTTTTGAGGAATTTCTGGAAAATGGCCCACAGCCACGGAACTTCGAATCTAGAAAATCGTTAATATAAGTTGTTTTTACCTGTAATTTCGAGCTAAGAGTTGTTGAAAATTGCTATAGAATGATTTAGGAAGAGTTTGGAAGAAAGAAGTATTAAAAAAAAAAGTGAAACATCGGACCCTAAATAGTTACTGTAGATGGATGTAGTCACCATCATCACCATAGTCATCATCATCATCAATGTCAACTGCATAATGTGTAGGTCTGGTTTATAGTCACATACATGTCATTTTTCCTTATGTTTAAGTAAATCAACTCCAATCATTTAAGAAATCTTATTAATTGGTCAATGTAAATAGGAAAAGTGAGTCCTTGTAGAATTTAGTCTTCAAGTAAAACTAAAAATCTTAAAATAGAGGACTCTTAGCACTCTTCATTAGATCTAAAGCACGAGGAGCTACCTATCCTCAGCACACACAGATTGTGTCCAGCAAATTCTCACAAAAAAAAAAAAAAAAGACAAACAAGCATGACTCTAGAAAAGTTCTGAAGGCGAAAAAAAAAATACAAGTTTTGATGAGAGGCTGCAGACGCCTAAGTTTTGAAGAAGGTTTTTCATTGGGAGACTTTGGTTGGAGGCCGTCTTTTGATTCCTTTAATGGGAAAGATAGGAGTTGGGCAGTTATACCACAATATAATTCAGAGGCACCTTCCTCACTGGACACATGCCATTACCTTGAACCTGAACCAAGCAAATAGTTACTATAGATGGATGTAGTCACCATAAACCATAGTCTCATCATCATCAATGTCAACCGCATAATGTGTAGGTCTGGTTTATAGTCACATACATGTCATTTTTCCTTGTGTTTAAGTAAATCAATTCCAATCAATTTAAGAAATCTTATTAATTGGTTAATGTAAATAGGAAAAGTGAGTCCTCGTAGAATTTAGCCTTTAAGTAAAACTAAAAATCTTAAAATAGAGGACTCTTAGGGCTTAGCCCTCTTCATTAGCTCTAAAGCACGAGGAGCTACCTATCCTCAGCACACACATAGATTGTGTCCAGCAAATTCTCACAAAAAAAAAAAAAAATGACAAACAAGCATGACTCTAGCAAAGTTCTAAAGGTGAAAAAAAAATACAAGTTTTGATGAGAGGTTGCAGGCGCCTGAGTTTTGAAGAAGGTTTTTCATTGAGAGACTTTGGTGGGAGGCCGTCTTTTGATTCCTTTGATGGGAAAGAAAGGAGTTGGGCAGTTATACCACAATACAATTCAAAGGCACCTTCCTCACTGGACATATGCCATTACCTTGAACCTGAACCAACCAAATAGTTACTGTAGATGGATGTAGTCACCATCATCACCATAGTCATCATCATCATCAATGTCAACTGTATAATGTGTAGGTCTAGTTTATAGTCACATACATGTCATTTTTCCTTGTGTTTAAGTAAATCAACTCCAATCAATTTAAGAAATCTTATTAATTGGTCAATGTAAATAGGAAAAGTGTGTCCTTGTAGAATTTAGTCATTCAAGTAAAACTAAAAATCTAAAAATAGAGGACTCTTGGCCCTCTTCATTAGCTCTAAAGCACGAGGAGCTACCTGTCCTCAGCACACATAGATTGAGAAATAAAGAGAATGTGATCCAATAGAGATCTACACCGTAAGATGAATGGACAACCAGATCATGACCCTTCATTATTTGGCCCAAGCACTCTTAAGTGTGACCATGCATTTCCGGATCACATGGCTCAAGGCATGTGCTTCATCCCTACCATCTTTTTTGGGTTTCAATTTAATAACTTGTATATGTATGCATTTCCGATCCTTGATCCAGATCCTTAACCATTGCTCGTGTTCCAATTAGGGATAACAAATGAACCATTTAGAATTTTGGGGTCCAATTTTCATGGTGGGGTGATGAAGATGGGCAAGTTGGATGCCATAAAAACAGCAAGGTGGGCCCAACAGTAAGCTAGGTGCAGGAGATTCTAATCTACAACACTTGTAAAGGTGGGGTAACCCGTGGGATGCGGGGACATGCTCGGGGTGGGCGGCCCATGTGATTTGGGGCCCATGAAGGGGGTTCGGCCGAGGTCCTACCCCATGCAATATGGGGCCTGGGATTAACAGTTCGAGCTTTTAGAGCAAGTGGTTAATTGTCCTGCATCAATATGGAGTTTCATTTATTGATAAAAGGTCATTCCAACCAAAAAAAATTGGGGCATGTAGTTTTCACCTACTAGGAAATCTTGCTCGAAAATCATCTTTACTTTAGATTCTTCATACTTTTTTTACTTTTTTACATTTCTTCCTTTTTCATGTCCTTCCTAATTGTTTTTCATTTTGTATTTTTTGTCGAAGTAAAACTTAAAACCAACAAAAGAATTTAGCTATGGCTCATTTCAAATTGCCTTCTTTTTTTCTTTTTGAGAGAGGTTCATTAAAATCCCAGAAAATACACAAAAGAAAACAACCCACCTATACAATTGAAAAACAAATGAGAGATTAGTAGGATTAACTGTGATGCAGGACATGAAATTCAAATATGATATGCAAGAATTTAGGCTTAAGATCACATTAGTTCAGAAACAACTACACAAATTCCATATCCCACATGAAAGTCCAAACATTTAATTAAGGAGAATCTATGCAGGTCCAGGCCTACACAGGTTAGAGCTGGAACAATAAGAATTATAAGCCAAACGATACTCAAAGGGAAATAAAATTCAGCCACACATGCATAATTGTAAGACCCAACCCGAGTTCATGTGTGTGCATGTGTGTGTATGAGTATGCATTTCATTTCTCTTGGTCCCGCGGTCCTACCGGTCGAATCCCGGTGATCCGCGACCCTTGGGATTTCAGGAGTCTCTCCAGATGTGATGATTTTTTTTTTTAAGAATAAAACTTTCTTTAAGGCGAGACTATTCCCTGCAGATGTACGCAATCACCAGCCAACTACGTGCATCAGGTAATCCACGGGGAGGGGAATCAAACTCGTGTCTGTGGGGAGAAAACTCATGACCAAAGTCGTTCGCCCTGACGGGTAATCCACGAGGAGGGGAATCGAACTCGTATCTGTGGAGAGCAAACCCATGACAGTTCGCCAAAACTCGTGACAGATAATCCACGAGGAGGGGAATCAAACTCGTGTTTATGGGGAGAAAACCCACGACCAAAGTCGTTCGCCAAAACTCATGATGGGTAATCCACGAGGAGGGGAATCGAACTCGTGTCTGTGGGGAGCAAACACACAACCAAAGTTATTCACCCAAACTCGTGACAGGTAATCCATGGGAGGGGAATCGAACTCAAGTTTGTGGGGAGCAAACCCACGACCAAAGTCGTTTGCCCAAACTCGTGATAGGTAATCCCCACAAGGAGGGGAATCGAACTGGTGTCTGTGGGGAGCAAACCCACGACCAAAGCTGTTTGCCCAAACTCGTGATAGGTAATCCCCACAGGGAGGGAAATCAAACTGGTGTCTGTGGGGAGCAAACTTATGACCAAAGTCGTTTGCCCAAACTCATGACAGGTAATCCACCGGGGGAGGGGAAATCGAACTCGTGTTTATGGGGAGCAAACCCACGACCAAAGTCGTTCACCCAAACTCGTAACGGGTTTTGGGAAGTAAAACCTCACATCTTTTGTATGTTTAGATCCAAGTAAAAGGTGGAAAAAAAAAAGGATTAGGATAGGCTCATCCTCAAGTATGGATTTGACTATCCTTCTATTGGAGGTGAATGATATTGCATTTAGTGAAGTTGTGTATTGTGTGTTTAGGGTGTAATTAGCTATATGTGCAAACTGTCAAACCTTACTAAGATTAAGAGTTTCCTAAAACAGGAAAGACCCTTAGCATGAAGATTAGTTTGCCTCGAACAAAAATACCATTCATAAGTGGTATTTTCAAATAATCTATTTTTAAGAGATCATAAGGAAATCTATATATGGACTTTCATTGATTGATAAAAGGTCATTCTAACCAAAATTTTGAGGCATTATTTAGTTTTCACTTACTTGGAAATCTTGCTCAAGAACCATCTTTTGTTTAGATTCTTCTTTCTTTTTTACTTTTCTTTTTCTTCTTTTATTCTTCTTCACCTAAGCTTGTATGGAGAGCATTGAGAAAGTAGTTCCACACCTTTCAAGCAATCATGCAGTCAATGAAGAGGTGATCAATTAACTTTGTATCTCCCATACACATTATACATATGTTAGGAAGGATAAGGGATCTTATTTGCAAATTATTGATTGTCACACCCTCTTTCTTCTCACAAGTCAAGTGAACGCTACCACCCTTTGTGGAGCTCTATATGACCATACGAAGAAGATATGGGTGACCACTGTACTGACCTATGTACTCAATTGTCACAAATGGGTGAAAATACAATCACAGTTCCACCAAGGATTGTATCACACCGACTATTTAGATCACTAACAAGGGCCTTAGCATATTCATGGTTTGACAGTAGTGGCATATCAATCCTACAAACACAAGCTAAAAACAACCTCAATAATACGAGAGGGTTTGTACTGATAAAATAGCTCAAATTACGTGAAGGGTTTGGATCACTCTGCTTGGTTGTTTAAACATGCGCCTTTGCATATCGATTGACTTGGATCACTGAAAACGACCTCAATAATACAAAGCGGGTGGATCACTAAAATGGCCCAAATTATATAAAGGGTGTGGATTACTAAAATAGCTCAAATTATATAAAGGGTGTGGATTATTAAAATGGCCCAAATTACATGAAGGGTTGCATCACTTTGCTTGGTTGTTTAAACATGGGCCTTTGCATATCAATTGATTTGGATCACTGAAAACGACCTCAATAATATGAAGCATATGGATCACTAAAATGGGCGAAATTATATAAAGGGTGTGGATCACTAAAATGGCCCAAATTACATTAAGGGTTTGCATCACTTTGCTTGCTTGTTAAAAAATGGGCCTTTGCATATCATTTGCTTTGGTTTGGATCACTGAAAATGACCTCAATAATGTGAGGAGTGTGGATCACTAAAATGGCTCAAATTATACAAAAGGGTGTGGATCACTACAATGGCCCAAATTATATAAATGGTGTGGATCACTTAAAAAGAGCCGATAACATGATAAATTTGGATCACTCCAAACAACCCAAGCATTTCAAAAGGTTGCCCCACTTAGATCACTTCTTATGGCACCAATAATCCAAAAGGTAGGCCCATCTATAAATGGTATGGTTAGCGAAAATAGAACCATGCTTGTAAATCGTTCGCATTACTAGAAGAGAGCAGAGTGAGTATATTTAGGTCATTGCAAAGGGACCCATTGTGCATGACTCATGCACTCCATTGTCTCAAATTTGTGAAAACACATTTACAAATCCAGCAAGGGTTGTATAACATCAATTACATCGATAGCTAAACATGGACCTCATTAAATATTCATGGTTGACATTAGTGGATTGGAAAACAAAAAAGGCCCAATAATTTAAATTTAAAAAAAAAAAGTTTTAGCTATGGCTCATTTCAATTTGCATTCTTCTTTTTTTCTTTTTAAAAGAAAACCTTATTAAAGGCGAACAAAATGTGCTAAAGAAAACAACCCACCTCTACAATTGGGGGGAATCAGATGAGATATTAGCAGGATTAATGGCCTTTACATAAAAAGCGCAACCCAAACATTACATTTTATTTCCCTAACAACCACAACATGCGAAGGGCTCCTACTTTGAAAACATCTCCTATAAAAAAGCAATCTCCGCAAATCTTTCCCCACTTTTCCCACCCCTCCTACATGCCAAGACCATAGAAGGTCCACAAAAGAATTCGACCTCACCCAAGCTTGTATGGAGAGCATTCAAAAAGTAGTTCCACACCTTTCAAGCAAACATGCAGTGAATGAAGAGGTAATCAATGACTTTGCATCTCCCATACACATTATACATATGTTAGGAAGCATAAGGGATATTGTTTGAAAATTATTGATTATCAGCTTTCTTCCCACAAGTCAAGCAAATGCCACCACCCTTGGTGGAGCTCTGTATGACCATACGAAAAAGAAATGAGAGACCAATGTACTAAACTATGTATAAAACATTTGATTGGATTGTTGACATGAGCCTTGGCATATCAATTAATTTGGGTCACCAAAAGCGACCTCAACAATACGAAGGTTTTGGATGACTAAAATAGCCCAAGTTACATAAATGGTTTGGATCACTTTGTATGGATAGTTAAAAACATGGGCATTCACATATCAATTGATTTGGATCAACGAAAACGGCCCAAATAATACGAGCCTAGATTATATCATAGGTTTAGGTCACTTAACAAGAGCCAGTAATATGAGTAATTAGGATCATTCCAAACGACCCATGCATTTCAAAAGGTTAACCCAATTGGATCATTCGAATGACCTAAGCATTTGAAAAGGTTGGCCCATCCTACAAATGGTTTGGTTACTAAAAAATGGGACCATTCCTATAAATAATACGCATAACTAGAAACGAGTTGAGTGATTAATAGTTTTGGTCACAGCAAAGGGACCCAACCATAAGAATGGTTTCTATCAGTAAAGACAGAACAAGAGATATTAATGGTTTTGATAATTGAAAATGGGCCCATTATGCATGACTTATGCACCCACCAATTGTCTTAAATGGGTGAAAATACAATTAAAGAGCTACTACTACTGGTTGTATCGCACCGACTATTTGGATCACTAACATGGCCCTTGGCATATTCATGGTTTGGATTGTTGAAAATGAGCACGTTGATATGTCAAGATTTCCCATAATGAACTTTTGTGCGTAACCCAACAAAGAGTATAAAACATTACTTCATTGGCTTGGTAAACAGAAGCCTAAGTTTTCCATTTGGTTTTCATCCAATCAGATGACGGGGTTTAGATCACTTAAAACAGCCAAGCATATGAACAACTTTGATCCCTTGATTAGGCGCACACATATCAAAGGTTTGTGTCACTGAAAACGAGCCTGATCATAAGAACAATTTGAATCACTAAGAATTTTGGTGCATGCAACACCCACTAATTGAATTGTTGAGGACAAGACTAACTATATAGATGGTTTGGATCACCAAAAAAAAAAAAAAGCAATCATATGAATAGTTTATATCATTAAAAACAAGTCCAATCATTTGAACGGTTTGTAGCACTGAATAAGGGCCCTAATATAATAATAGTATGGATCTTTGTAAACCAACTCAATCAAATGAAAGATGTGGATCAAGTTAGCATATCAATTACCATCAATCACTGAAAACAGACTCAATCATATGATGAGTCTAGATCACTAAAAGTTGCTCAAATCATATTAAGCATTTTAATCAACTGATATGAGCCCAATCATATGAAAAGTTTAGATCCGCTAAAATGGCCCAAGCATGTCATAGGTTTGGATCACTAGAGAGAGGCCAAATCTATGAATTTGGATCATTGTAAAAAGAAATATGATTTTTTGAATTGTGTATAGAACTGAAGAGGGGCCTACAAAATTAACGATGTGGATCACTGAGAACCAACCTCAAATATTATGAATTGATAGATCAACTTAACATATCCATTGGGATGGGTCATGGAAAGAGGCTTCAATCATATGATGAGTTTAGATCACTAACAGCAACACTAATCATATGATGCATTTGGATAACTGAATGGGCCGAATCATATAAGAAGTACAAATCCGCTAAAATGGCCCAAGAACATCAAAGGTTTTGATCCATTGAAATGGCCCGAGCATGTCAATGGTTTGGATCACAAGAAATGGGCTAAATCATATGAAAAGTTTAGATCATTGAAAAAAGAAACCCAACCATATCAAGAATTTAGCTTACTAAATACGGTTCAAACATTTGAAACAATTTGAATTTAATAAAATGAGCCCACACATTGACAATTTCAAATTAGACCATATTATAAAAATAGATTGGATCACTAGAAATGGTCCTCCAAATACTTTATGTTTAAGACAACAAGAAATAAACCACTGTAGCCAACTCTTGTTCCAAAGCCTCTAAAAAGGGAAAAGTCACCATTGTACCTCCCAAGGGACAAATTAATTCAACTAACTAGATTAATGAATATGGGCCTGAACATATTGATGGTTTGGCAGAAAAAATTGAAATGCTATATTCCTCCAACCCAAAGGGGTATGGGTCATTCAAAACAAGCCACATATATGAACGGCTAGGACTAGGATCACTTAAAATGGCTCGGGCACATCAATGGCTTTGGTCACTAAAAGTGAAAATCAGCCCAACAATTAGTTGGGATAAGTATTAGATGATGATGATGGTTCATATTATTGGAAACGCACCAAATCATACGAGTGGTTCATATTATTGGAAACAAACTCTACCTATTAATAATTTGAATCACTAAATACTGATCAATCATGTAACCAGCTTGGATTATTGAAAATGAGCACAATTCTGAGACGAGATACCTCCTCTCTTAACATTTTTCTACGCTCGTGCAATCCAACAAGGAGTATATAGCATTAAGTGATAAGATAGGTAAACAAAGGTCTGACTATATCAAACCGATCTAGATCCAATCAAATGACGGGTTTAGATCACCGAAAACAACCCCAAAATATTAAGTGTTGTATTAATGGATTGGTGAAAAGATGCATAAGTAGACCTACCGGTTTGCATCACTAAAAAAGGCCTCAACTAATGAAGGGTTTACATTACTGAAACAACTCAAATCATATGAAGGGTATGGATCACATAAAACAAGACTAAGCATATGAACGGTTGAGATCACTTGAAATGGCTCAAGCACATCAAAGGTTTGTGCCACTGAAAATGAGCCCAATCATTAACACAATTTGAATCATTAATAACTTTTGGTTCATGCGACATTCACTGATTGATTCGTTAAGTGTATGCCTTAATACGAATGGTGTGGATCACTAAAATAGTTGAATTATAAAATGGACCAACTATAGCTGACTCTTGAACCAAAGTCTCTGAAAACGGAAAATTCATCGGTGTACATCCCCCAAGAGTCGAATCACCTCAACCAACTAAATTGGATTCAATAAGATGAAGGATTGACGAAATTAGGCCCGATCATTTAAATTGTTTGTAAAGTTAAAGAGGGCTCTACCACATTAACAGTATGGATCACTGAGAACTGATCTCTATAATATGTATAATATATTAATATAGATCAACTTAACATATCTATTGGCATGGGTCATTGAAAATAACCTCAATCATATGATGAGTTTGGATCAATAAAGAAGCGAAAATAAGATAAAGGACCGAATCACCTCAATTAACTAAACTAGAAACAATAATGAAGGATCAGCAAAAATAGGCCCCATCATTAAAATTGTTTGTAAAGTTAAAGAGGGCTCTACAAAATTAACAATGTCGATCACTGAGAATTGATCTCAATAATATGAATAATATAGATTAACTTAACATATCCATCGACATCGGTCATTGAAAGTAGCCTTAATCATATGATGAGTTTGGATCACTTAAAAAGCACAACTCGAGCATTTGGATCACCAAATGAGCCAAATCATATGAATGGTTCAGATCCACTAAAATGACCCAATCATGTAAAAGGTTTCTATCCATTGAAATGATCCCAATCAATAAGTAATTATATAAAAATTTCGAATCCAAACAGCAACATCAGTGTATTTTGGTGGCGATTTGACATTCAAGCAATGTAAAAATGCCAACATTTCAATTTACCACAGCATTCAGTGGTCAAATGCAGATGTTGTTAGGAGGCAGGTAAAGCAATTTGTAATTATTGCACATTTTCTTTACGTTACCATGGTAATTGGTGGAAAAAACAGGCCCTTAAGTGTGCAAAAATCAGTGCTCTTAGTTCTTAGTCTAAGTGTCTAACTATGCATGTCAAAGAATGCCAAAAGAACACCAATGCATAACTTCTATAGCAAAGTGAGTGAATCATATTGATGGAAGCAGCACCTGAAATTATGACAATCAAATAAACATACCTTGCGTGTAGAAATATCCCCCTTAGATACCAAGGAACCAACTATAAATTCTAGAGCTACTAGATCGCCGATACTAGATTCTATAGCAATGCTCGATAGATTTGCAGCAGTTCCTGTAGGGTTTCTCATCAAATAACTAGTGATGAATGCATGCTCAACAGCTGCATGGATAGACTTGTCCTATGAAAATACCTACAGAAATCCAATGCAAACACACCCTTAAATGCTTGCCAAGATTGCTTTGGAAGTCTAGAAGAATTGTAACACAAATCAAAGAGGATGCTTACAAGTGGCAACATTTTCCGGAGAGAGGCCTCAGAGTCATCAATTTGGAACTGTCTGCACCTCATCAACAAAAGAATCATGTTTTCAACATCAGTGGCAGAAGATGAAGACAGCAGTTGGACCAGAGTCGGCATTGTGGAGGATATGCACTTTGAGAACCTCAAACATGTCTCAAGTGATGCAACCAAGGCCCTGGTCTGCTCCAGGTTCCCAAAATCCAGCTGGAAGAATCCTTGTTGGACCCATCTTCCACACCAGGCAACCGACTATCAGTAACACTATCTTGCTACTCTGACTTCAGCTTGATAAACCTTTCCATCTGCTTCACACGTCTCATTGTCTGAAGGTATCCCGTCCAAAAACGCTCTCAGAAGGTGCATTGGGTTCCATCTCTTCCAGTTTCTCCTTGTATTTCTCCAAGGGAGCTTCAAATGATGCAATGCGAAGTTGTGGACCAAACGGGTTATGCTGCAACATCGTGATGAGTAGATTCAATGCCGCTTTCCTCACGAATGCGCTCTTATCCTCCAATGTCCCAGAAGCAACTAAAGCAACATCGTTCCACAGAACAATTGAAACAGCATGTTCTTCGCATAGTTCTGCCCACACCTAAAGAACCTTACTCCTCGAATAGGCTGAAACATCCCGACACCGCTCGAGCAAGATGTCCAGCATAGCTTGCTTGCTGCGCGATCGGATGGACCTGGTACTCGAATCACCATCTACATCCTTAAATGCCTTTGAAACCAACTTCCCCAAAACCCCAAGAATAGATGGAGAATACAGATGGAGAGATGACCTGGTGGAGAATACAGATGGAGAATCGATTTCCCAGAGGTCAATCAATAGATCAAATCAAAAGAATAGAGACAAAATACATCTATCTGCCCTAGAAATCCCTGAATCGCACATCAAAGAACAAGAGATTAAAGGACATTCAACCAGAGAGAGAGAGATGACCTGGTGGTTGTTGCCGGGGTTGGGCTGCCATGAAAATGCAGACTAACGGAGCAGATCATATCATCATCTTCTCACCATCATCGCCATTATAGATAGGAGATAGATCGAGGGTTTCATGGGGCGAGAGGAGACCAGTGAGAGAGGGAGGAGGGTGGTTGGGTCAGCAAAATGAGTTGAAACAAAATCAAATTTGTGGATTAGTTGCACTGCATCATTTGGGGAGAAGGAGGAGATGGAAATTGGGGATTCGACAGAGAGGCGGATGATGTCGTCACATCCGTTGAATTCGAGGTCGTGGAGGTTAGATGGGAAGGTGAGAGGTGGGCCATCGACCGATATCGATCGAGAGAGAGCTCTGAAACCCTAGAAAAAGCAGAGAGAGAGAGAGAGAGACGCTTCTTGGGACCGAGTCGGGAGAACGAAAAAATGAAAGTGGAATGTAATCGGCAGAGAGACGACCATTACCGGCCTTGCATAAATATTGAGTCATATCTATGAAAAAATCTCCTTAGGGCCCATTTGGCCGGTCGGATTGGAAGGGCTTGGATGGTATTGGAAGGGATTGAAAGTCAAATCCCGGGATTGGCCTGGCGTGCCAAACAGAGTCGGTGATCTGATCCCAATCCCATGGATCTTAAGACAATCCACTGACAACACCATCATTACCTTTAAACCCCATCCAATCCAACCTAATCCTTTCAAATTTGCCTGGGACGTGTTTGGTTTGAGGGATTGGAAGGGATGAGAAGGTTTAATCCCAGGATTGGTCGGGCGCACCAAACAGATTGGATATAGCAATCCAGGATGTAGCAATCCCATGGATCTCCAGACAATCCACCGACAACACCATCATTGCCTAGAAATCCATGTCATCCACCCTAATACCATTCAATCCCTCCCAATCCACCCGGCCAAACGGGCCCAAATAGACTCGGTGAACTTAGTCCCGGGATATAGCAATCCCATCGATCTTAAACACACCACCATCATTACCTTAAAATCCATCCTATCCCTCCTAATCACATGGGATCCGTCCGGCCAAACAGGCCCTAATGATTTATAAAAATGGATACGCCACTTGGATAAAACACATATATCATGCAGGCCCACATAACACTATTAGCATCCTGCTTGAAAACCCTAGCCAAGGTGGGCCCACTCGTGCAACCAACCATAATCTATATGTCAAATCCACAGCCGTCCATCTGTTTCTCCATATTATTTTAGCTCCTAGGCCTAAAAATAAGGCTGGTCCAGATCTTAGGTATGCCACACCACAAAAAATTGTGAGGATATGATGTCCACCATTGAAACCTTCATGAGACCTACTGTGGTGTTTATCTGCCATCTGACCAACCAACAAGGTCTCACGGACCTGGAGGAAGGAATAACATAAATGTCAGGTTGATCCAAAAATCTGTGAGGCCACACTACATGGAAGTGCCTCGGCAATGCGGAGTGAGTTACTCAGTACCCTCTCATCGTACTTAGTAAACTCGGTTGCGCCCACCTTGAATGTATGTGGTCTATCCACACTGTCCATCCATTTTTCCATCTAATTTAAGGGGTTGAGCCCAGAATTGAAGCATATCCAAAGAACGAGTGGATCACACCACAGGAAACAGTGGGGATAATGATTTCCACCGTTGAAACCTTGCTAGTCCCCTCAATGATGTTTATTTGTCATCCAAGTTCATAAGATCACACAGACATGGATGAAGGGAAAACACAAATATAAGGTTGATCCAAAGCTTACGTGACTCCCAAGAAATTTTCAACAATGGTAGATGTTCAATTCAACTATTTTCCATGGTGCAATCCATTTGAACATTGTATGTGCTTCATTTTTTTGCTCAAACACTAAAATTATCTGATAAAATGGATGGATCGAAGCCAATAAAATACATAAGTTATGGTGGACATCACAGAGTTTACTCATTACAATAAGCCTAGCGAGTTAATCACTACCAATCTTTTTTTTGGGTTAGCTTGTTAGTACACACCCACTGTCAATACACACTCCAGTGTTAGCCACCCCCACTAGGGAACCGATACCAAGACCTAAGGGCGTGTTTGATTTTTCAGTGGCTGCGCAAAATACCCTTGAAATGGGTAATTATTACCATTTCACCCGTTTGAAAATAGTTTGAAAATCCACTGTACCCTGATTCAAAAGAGTTATTTTAAATTTGTGGACCCTAAGGTGATGTATATGATAAATACATTCCGTCCGGCCGTTTTAACACAATATTTTAAGGCATGAGCTGAAAAATTAGGCAGATTGAACACTCAAATGGCCCACACAAAAAGAAACAGTGGGCCTGAGAAGTTTTTAATGGTAAGTATTCGATTCCCTTTTTCTAGTGGTGTAGTCCACTTGAGCTTTCGATATGCCTCATTTTTTGGCTCATGCAATAAATTCATCAGGTATAATAGATGAACGGTGTGGATAAGCGGTACGCATCACGGTGGGACCCACAAATATGTTGTGGCATTCTTGATTTTTGTGTCAAAAATGCACACGGTGAAATCAAACATAGGAAAAGGTGAGGTAAATACACGGGAAATAATTATTATATATTTACACAGTATTTACCAATGAATTGGAAAATCAAACAAGCCCTAGGTGTTGAAACGAGGTATCTCCAGTTGAGCTATGGATCAGGATCCCTTGGCACACTCCAAGCAGGGGACCACTTCGTTGGGCCCACCCCAATGTATGTGTTTAATCCACATCGTCCACTTCTCTTCACCAGATAATTTTAGTCATAGGTCCAAAGATGAGACATGTTTAGACCTTAGGTGATCCACGCCATAAGAATCAATGGCACAATGGTGTCCACCGTTGAAACCTTCTCAGGGCCCATCCATAATATTTATTTTCCATCTAACCTGTTTATAAGTCACAGGCATGGGTGAAGGGAAAACCCAAATATTAGCTTGGTCCCAAACTGCCGGGGCCACAAGAACTCATAATGTTTGTATTTCATCCACGCTGCCACCTGACAGCAGGACCACTGTGATGTTTGTATTTTGTCCACACTACCCCATCTATACCAGGACCCACCATGACATATCTGTTTCATCTATACCGTCCATCTATGTTTCCATATCATTTTAGGTCATAAGCGCATAGGTAAAGGCGATCAGACCCTCAAGTGGGGCCAACACCAAATGAAATAGTGGAGATTGAGTGCCTACCATTGAAAACTTCCACAAGTCCATTATAATGTTTGTTGCCACCCAATTTGTCTGCACTGTCCATCTATTTCTCCAGCTCATTTTAAGTCGTGGGCTAAAAAATGAGGCCGGTCCAGATATTAGGTGGACCACACCACAAAAAACAATGAGGACATAATGTCCACCATTGAAACCTTCGTGAGACCCACCTTGGTGTTTATTTGCCATCTGACCTACGGACAAGGTCTCACGGACCTGGAGGAACGGTGAACAGAAATGTCAGGTTGATCCAAGAACCTGTGGAGGCCACATTGCATGGAAGTGCCTTGGCACACTGTCCAAGCGGAGGCCTACCCTCATGTATGTGTTTAATCCACACCATCCACTCCTCTTTGCCAAATGAATTTAGTCACAGGCCCAAAGATGAGACAGGTCTGGACCTGTGGTGATCCACACCATAGGAATCAATGGGACAATGGTGTCCCCCGTTGAAACCTTCTCAGGGCCCATCCATAATGTGTATTTTCCATCTAACCTGTTCACAAGTCACACAGGCATGGCTAAAGGGAAAACCCTAATATAAGCTTGGTTCTCAATGGTTGGGGCCACAAGAACGCCCATCTTAATGTTTGTATTTCATCCACACTGCCCATCTGACAGCAGGACTCAACGTGATGTTTGTATTTTGTCCATGGGCCACGTTTAGTTTTAACAGTTGACTCGGCCCTTGCCCCGGACCATCTTTAGGGTCAACTTAATGCCTTTGTGGGGGCCTACCGTGATGATTTAAGGACCCCACATATAGCTCCATGCTTCTTCACCGTTAAGAGTATAATTAGGTCTGCTTATTGAGTGGGCCCGTTATACTTGGAATCATATTAGTAATTGGGTCAACTTCTAGTCCTACTATTTTGGCCTGATTTAAAAGTTGGCTTGGTTGAGCTCCTACAAGTTTTAAGTGTAGTAAAGTGCTTGTTGGCCCACCATGACGATAATCTAGTGCAAAATAATGTATAGCCATTAATAAATAACAAAATAAAGTGTAGCACTTTATGAGTGGATAAGTATGATTTTCACACACACACACACACACACACACACACACACATGCTCATTGTGGGTTCAATCTATTGAACAGCTTGGAGGTCCCATTCACTTGACAAAGAAGTTATCCATTAGGTGGACCATAATATGTGGTCCAAGTGGTGCAGCCCACCTAAAACACAAGTCAGCCTTAGTTTTTTGCCCTGGGCCTATGTGAAATTACACATCTAATGGTCGAAGTGGATTTCACATACCACATTGGTATGTGGGTTTAAGTCCCGACCTGAATGAGTTGGGCTTGGGCCTATGATATGGACCCACTAATAGGCCCAACATAGGTCAAGCCTACCTGTAGGTTAACTAACCTAATCTACTTTTGATGTGGGTTCGGGCTAGAATGACCAATTAAGTAAACGAGTCAAGTTTGAGTTGAACCCTATGTGTCCACATAGGGGTGTAAATTGAGCCGATTCGAGTTGAGCTGGGCTCAGCTCGGCTCGGCTCGGTCACCAGGCACACCCAACTCGAACTCGGCTCGACTCAATGACTGAGCCAACATATCCAGCTCGACTTGTGTCGGTTAGGAATCGGATCAGTTCGAGCCGAGTTCGAGCCAATTTCGAGCTTTCGAGAAAACCAATATTTTTATCCATAAAAACCCTGTTTTATTTTCTTTTCCTTTTTTAAACAGGAAAGGAAGTGTCTGCTATCACAAAAACAGAGAAAGAAATGGTTCCTAATTAAAAGTGATGATAGCAATGTAAATGAGAGAATTCTAGGTATATTCAAGTGAATAATGAGAAAATAACAGCATACATCTAAGTTCAGCTAGCCTTAAATAAATACAGTGATAAAACTAGATGGCGTTAAAGCATGCTCCGTTTTAACAAAGAATCACCACCCACAATACCAAGACATCATTTGAATCACCACTCACAATTTTAAGGAAAAATGCAACTATACATTCTCTAAAATACTGATCTACCTAGTCAAATACTCCAGTTAAATTGGATCTACCTTGTTTTTAGGTTCATTCTCTAAAATACTGATCTATAGACTACATCACATGCCAGCCCAAAACCAAGCAAAGAAAGATTAAAACATTAAAATAAATAAAAAGAGTTAGCAGTTAGCACTTGAGCAAACTGCAAATCTGCAATTGATGAAGTATTTGAAGAATAATGTCGGCAGCGACCGCAGGGGCGACCGGGCGAGCGCCTGAGAGAGGAGGGAGAGAGTAGAGAGAGAGAGAGAGAGAGAGAGAGAGAGAGAGAGAGAGAGAGGAGAGAGAGATGGAGGAAGATGGGTTATGACTTATGAGAGAGGAGGGAGAGAGTAGAGGGAGAGGGAGGAAGATGGATGGGTTAGGGTTTAGGCATGCGAGCGACCGAGTTCGAGCTGGAGGGAGGGAGGGTATTTGTTATATGAAGTAGGTTTTTTTTTTTTAAAGGGGTATATATAGTGGTGTACCAAGTCGAACTGAGTTGAGTCGAGCTGGGGCCTGCTCGAATTCGGCTCGAACTCATTTTTGAGCTGTAAAAATCGGCTCAACTCGGATCGAACTCAGTTACGAGTCGAGTCGATTCGAGCTTTTTTGGGCCCAGTCGAGCGAGTTAACCGAGCTAGCTCAGTTCGTGTACACCCCTGTGTCCACATAGGTTATTAATGGGCTAGGCTAGATAACCCGACTTAATTTTACCCAAAATCCGAAAAGTAGAAGAAGAAGAAAAGTATAGATAAATCCATTGTCTAGACCAAACTTAACATGATTTCTTGGGTCATTTATTCAACTTAGACTCATTAAAATTGGATCAGCTTCACGGGAAGGGTTCTTTGAGTACCCACTGACATCCCTGCTGACCTCAACGTGGCCTGTGTGATAAACGGTTCGGGTACCCATTGATAGCCTCATCAACCTTACATGACTCATGTGATAAATGGGTTAGATTTGTATTAGAGGGTTAGTATCGACCCATTAAATTAATGCGTATGCCTGTAACGTCTCGGAAAAATCCGTACAAGGACCCGACTATCACCTTAGGCAGAAATCACCCAAGACCAAATCCTTTAGAAATTAGGTTAATATTAGCAAGTGTTAAACTAGAGTGCTTATGAAATTAGCACTAATCACTTTAAATATGATCTGCAAGACCTAAAACGTGCAGAATCATTGACGCTATATTACCCTGAAATCTAGAATCCATCCTTAAACCCGGTTGCTCTCAGGAGCACACCGAAACTCCGTATCGGACCTGTACCGCACGTCGAAAGTCCAATGACCGCGGAACTATAGAGTTATGACCGCATTACTGGACTTGACAACCCCCTCAGAAATCAAGTCCTAATTGTGTCTAGAAATGCACAACTTGAGCCCGGAGTGAAGAGTGTGAGAAATGTGAAAATATTTAGAAATAAAATTCGAATTTAAGTAATCTAAGTCGTGTCACTTGCGGGTCAAATATAAGGATTCAGACCATCAGAATCTGACCCAAATATACCCTCGGATCAGGAGAAATGTCCCACACATGTCGATGTACTTGTGGCCTTGATCGAGTGACCGTGACTGTTGAATTGAAACTGGTCTGCCACGGCTGATCTGTAAATCTGATCGGAACGAAAACTCAGTCTGACCTAGATCCATGGTCGGGGAGCTTAAGTCCGACCGCACGTGGAAAAAGGGCGACCAGAAGTGCTCCGTTGGACCAGAACGGCCCATATTTGGATATAACCTAAGTATACCTTGGCCCTGGGGCCATTCCCATCAAACCTGGGCCTATATAAGGACCTTAAACCCTCTCTCATTCACTCCATACGAATTTAAGAAAAACCCTAAGAGAGAGAAGAGAGTGAAGAGAGAGAAAGTGAGAGAGAATTTGGAGAAGATTCCTGGTATTTTACCCTGCCTCTTCCCGTGCCTATTCATCGCTATCGGATCGCTATTCCGGCGAATTCCATTCCACTATTGGGTAAGAAAACCTAACCCTAATCTGTTTTAAGGTTTCATATAGTATAAGATATGAAATATCTAACCTAGTTTATGCTATAGGTTGCCAATCTTCCGTACACAAAGACTTGACTTTAAAACTGAGTTCGTTACAAGTCTACCGACGAAAGGTGCGGACTATAAACGTATAGGTTATGGTTTTCAAGGCTTTCAATGTTGGTTAATGGTTTATTATTGATGTGGGTGCAATTTCACATGCCAAATGCGATGTTTGTATTGCGTTTCTGATATATATGAACTATATTGAGTTTAGTGTATTCCATGTATATGTAGAAAGTATCGTATACATATGAAATTTGAACACGTGTTTGCCATGATTAATTGTTGTGTGTTTGTGCTAGTTGTATGTGTAACAACTCCTTGGTGAAACGATTTGTCCTAATATGTGCTATCACCAACATACATCATGTATGTTGGAATATATAGTCTAAGTGTTCGTAGAAATGTTCGAATGAATAAGTGTATAATATATTATACTTTATATGGGCATTGAGAAGAGATTCTCAACTACCAAAACGATGTGTATGATTTCCTCCATGTAACTTACATTCTTTGGCTGTTTTACTTAGACATTGCTTATGTGTGCATTCATGTTTAAGTTGAAATCCATCAAATGCTTACATGCTTGTATGATTGGAATTATTGATCCATTACTGTTCTGATTAGCTTGTATGATTGGAATTGTTGATCCATTACTGTTCTGATTAGCTTGTATGATTATCTATTATCATTGAATGTGTTTGGGACTATGGAATAGTCCAGGCAATCGGTAACAGGCTTGGAATAGGTGGCTGAGGTTGTTTCGCCACATACGACGTGATCAATGAATCCGAGCCGTACTTGGGATGTCAGCAGTAGTTAGGCCACACGGAGTGCTTACGCATTTCATGTCGATAAACTCAACATGGCTCATACTAATTGAGCTCGTTAAGTAACTCAATTGACCCGATGTATGTTCACTATGTATGGACGCTACTGCTTGAATCTAAGGTACCAAACTCACTAGTGAAAACCCTTTTAAGCCTTGGTACCTCGATCCGCTAAGACTCATGAGCCGGGCATGGTGGTATGGGACACCGTGGTCGAGCTGTCGGCCTATGCTGGGGTGACGAGCCTCCCCGTAGTGACCAGTGAGCAACCCAGACTCGTGAGCTGAATACGGTGGTATGGGACACTGTATTCGAGCTGTCGACCAACACTGATAAGGTGACAAGCCCTTTGTAGTGACCTCGAGCGTACGCTAAGACTGCGTAGAGGCGACGAGCCCTTACGTAGCAACAAGAGTACACTAGGCCTGCACTGATAAGGTGATGAGCCCTTTGCAGTGACTTAAAACCGTATCATCGTATGAGATTTATTAGAACTGACGACCCTAGAATAGATCATTGTTTAGGAATTGATATAAGGGAGGTACCTTAGCTTCCCAATCTTGCTGTATGAAAAGGACTAATAATAACTCGATAATCACGCTCATGTCATCGCACTGCATGTGCCCCGGGTTGAAGAGCACAGAGGGAAGAAAGTATGCCGCGACCGTAAGATGGTGTCGCACGAGGGAGTGTAGGCGAGGGCAAGCATCATGCTTACATTTCATCATTGCATTAATAAGAGTATCTAAGAATG
>NW_026682824.1:0-43955 GCF_029962835.1 Magnolia sinica | reverse complement strand
TAAGTAAAAAAAAGTTATTTATAACTAACCATAAACCAAACTTACTTATCTGAAATAAGTTACATATCTACTGTTGTTAAGTAGAAAAAGTAAATTATTTGGTAGTATCCAAACAGGCCCTTTGGGTGGCATTTGATCACATCAAATATCCCGAAATTTCATTTCACGATTTTTTTTTTGGGTGCATAACATCATGAGATATTGTTAAAATGTAACTAAATGTAACCTTAGTTTTTCTTTTGCAGTAGTCAAAATCTTGCCGATATTTGTCTCATGGCTTCAACCTAGGGTTGTCCGCCAACTCAACACCTTGCCTTTCAAGTTTTCTTTTTCTATTTTAGCACAATCTTATTGAGGAGTTTTTGCCAAGTGTCCATTGATTCATTGTGCAAATCTTATTATTGTATGGTTGTTCTGAGCACAAAGTGGCTAATACTCGTACATTAGCTGTAGAGATACAATATTTGTATAATGAAATGTATTTTGTATTAAATCATACCTAAAATGCATGCATGCATGTTCTAATTGATGACCACGTGTCACTGAGTGCGTGGTGTGGTATCATATCAATTATACGACATTACGCGTACACTCAGCATGATTCATTGTGCAAATCTTAATACAAGTGTCCATTTATTCATTGTGTAAATCTTAATATTGTATGGTTGTTCGGAGCACAAAGTGGCTAATACTCGGACATTAGCTGTAGAGATACAATATTTGTAAAATGAAATGTATTTTGTATTACATCGTACCTAAAATGCATGCATGCATGTTCTAATTGATGACCATGTGTCACTGAGTGTGTGGTGTGGTATCAATTACACAACATTACGTGCACACTCAGCATGAGTGCGCCAACGATGAAGTCCAAGTTCATTGTTTTGAATTAAAATGCGTACGGAAATATCTAGGATGTTCTATGTAAAAGCACCACAAGTTCTCTAAATTGGTTCCATTTGAGACAGTAAACCTACGTAGGCTTGGAAGGGTTGGTTACAGGCCCTTACGAAAAGGATGGTTGGACTTTCGATACAATGTTCTTTAAATTATGAAGAGCAAGGGACGGTTTCTTTAAAATCCTAGTCGAATGAGAGCATTTTTCACTGCTTATTTTGTTCGTGGTATGGCTCTTCGTATGGATTGTTTTCTCCTCCTTTGCATCCATTAATATCTTGTTTAAACATATTGGAAAGAATGCGATGATGTTGTCCATGGATCTTGAATTTCAAATCACCATCATCATCACTATTATCATGATAGAATTTAAAAATGGTTAATTGCATCATCCTTTCCTTTGTTATATGACAACTAGAGATATTTATCCTTTGTTTTTAATTTTAGTAGATACTTCACCTCTGTTCATGGATCCATTGCAGATTCCCAAAGGCAAGAAACCAACTTCAATTAGAACGTTTATCATTCAGAAAATGACCGTCATACCCTTATATCATAGGCACCTGATCATTGATGAGTGTGGTACCACAATGGTGGGTGTATGCCAACTATCTTGCCCAACTGGATCACCCCACCGTGAAAATGGACTAAAAATATATTAAAAAAAGGCCCATCCAACCAGCTGGTGGGCTACAACATGAATTTGGAGGGTTTTGGGTGTTGTCTATTGCTTATATGGTGTGGGCCATGTGTCTAGTTGGAAGCCATACATACATCACAGCGGGTCCAGTTGTTCTTTAGTGTCTTTGCACGTGATGAAGGGTAGTGGAGAGGGGGTATACACAGCAATAGAAAACTGACTGTAAGTACATCTGATTGTCATACAACAGAGGGTAGTTAGATCCAATCAACCCATTCACAGAACAAGATGGTAGCCAAACTTTTGTGACCTTCTCTAATCTTTTTTTTTATTTTTAACCCTTTTTTTATCTGCCGATATGTTTTGTACACGTTTGAATGCTTATCGCATTCCCATATAAGAAACTTTGGTTTTGATCATCACATCTTATTGAATATTACAGGGAGGATGATTGAGAATTGATCACCTACCAGCAACCTTACCACCACTTGTACTACAAGTCTACAACATCTTTATTGCCAACATGCCACTTGTGTATGAAATCAGTACTATGAAAAACCATAGCGCCCCCCCCCCCCCCCAAAACAATCAGGCTGATCAGATCACTACATGGGCCACTCTTATATGTTGAGTCGAACTGTTGTCTATCCATTTATTCCAATGGTGTGGCCTACTTGGTGGTGATGATGAAAAAAGTGGCCCACCTAATGATTTATTAAATTGTTATATGATGGTTCGAGATTAGAGTGAACACAATTTGAAGTGTCCTCAAGGGAGAGGTTATCCTGCATGATCAAGGAATGTGGCCTACCCCATGATTTCTTTATGCTTTCCTTTCGCTTTCTTCGTCCACCACTGGTGATTCCTTTTTCTCCCACTTGATGGAAAATAGCATATAGGTCACAGTTTCATTATTTTCCATTCCACATTATCACCATATTCAGTTCTTGGTCATTTCCACAGTACCATGAAAAGATGGCAGAAGCATTTCCACAATGTTGGGAACTTGAATTCTCTACTCCAAGAGTTCAAATAATCATGGTTGGAAATGGAAATGCAAATTAAAGTAGTCACTACCTTCATTGCAATTGATGGCCTACCACATGTTGCTCAGTCCATTCATGGATGGAGCCCACTTGGTTGCATGATTAGATGATCAAGACCACCCATCCACTCACCTCAGAAAACATGCCGATATGAGAATCCAAGCTATCCAATATTTTCTGTTGAATGTGGACTTTAGGCCGATTATATCATTACCAGTTCGTTTGAAGGCTGTTACCAGGATGGATAGGATCATCCAATTGATGTCATTGTTATACGGTCACCCATCAGCCATAGAGTTCATGAGATTAATGGATCAGGTGATCCACTTACGAGCCATGCGGTTGTATTTACTTCAGCACCCATATTAAAAAGCTACCCATGTCTCTCTTGTATTAATTGTCATGCTTCATACAAGTAATCAAATGGAATTTTTTTCGTGCAATACTTATATGTTCAAGGAATCTATCTGCATTTACTGTGTTGTTTGTATCTCTCTGTTTTCTCAGAATTTGCCAATGCCAAACAGCTGGGGCAGGAATACTAAGTTTGGTGGGCCATTGCAAAATAACCGGTTTCAAGAATTTACAGGATACCACGAAATCAGGATTAAGGATTAAGCCTTAAGCCCAATTTTGGCGGCCCCAATGCCCTTCATGTCAGATTTGTACATGTGAAGCAGCATTTTCCTGGCTTAATCACAACCATAGATAATTTGTTTTTCTTTTCTAGAATTTAGCATAGTTTTGATTTAGGGGTTTAAACGCTTCTCTCTTGTGCGGAATCTGACATGGAGATAGGGGCCCACCAGAATTGCCATCAGGGCAAGATCCTGATTGTGCCCCAGATGATCACTTACCCAAACAGACCATTTGTTCCATTTATACAATGTTTAATTTGTTACAGGTTTCTGTGGACCATTGTTTTATGTATGTGGTATCAGACGTTTCTAACCCTCTGATTGGTTGTTGTCTGCAGTTCTGCATTAGAAATAAGAATATGATTACATGTTTATGTTGAAGAGAGGCTGCAGATAGGATTGTTAGGATTGTTTCATCATTGAGGCTTTTGGTTTCTGGCCCATCCCTGGCAGCGCACATGAGATGAAGCAAACATGCCAATGGTGATACCTTGAACTGTGTCCCATCACCAAACCTAGAGAAAACCTAACCAGATGGCCCCCATCAAGTGACCAGTTGCAATCACAATCACCATACATGTCTATGGTGGAGATTGAGGTGAACACAATTTGAGGCATTCTCGAAGGAGAGCTTCCTTTCCTAAAAGTATCTAGCATTATCAAGGAAGGTGGCCTACCCCATAATTTCTTTATGCTTTCCTTTTGCTTTCTATCCTCCACTGGTGATTCCTTTTTCTCCCTCTTGATGGAAAACAGTAAATTATTAAAAGTAAATTATTACATGGTGAAGAATCTATTAAAGGTGCCTACATTGGAACATATGTAGGCAATAATAAAGGATTCTAATCTTGTATGTGATTTTACTTGTATGTAATCCTTTTCTTTCCCTTTGAACATATGTAGTTTGTTGTAAGGTATTCGCAAGGAGATTGAAAAGGAATATGATTACCCATTTATGTTGAAGGGAGGGTGCAGATCAGATTGTTAGGATTGTTTGATCATTGAGGCTTTTGGGCTATGTCCCATCAATGGCAAGGCACATGAGATGAAGCATACATGTCACTGGTGGTACCTTGAATTGTGTCCTATAAGTGAACTTATGGCATAAAAACCTAACCAGATGGCCCCATCAAGTGACTAGTTGCAATCACACCTCATTTGACCACTCCCGGAGCAACTGTCCCTGGCCATTATGGAGAAATCCTTTACAAAGGAGATACATTAATTACATTATATATGAAAAATCAAGATCAGGTGATACAACATAAGGTCTTCCAAAAGTGGAACAATACATGTCTATGTTCGAGATTTGAAGACTGTCCTGCATTATCAAGGAAGCCCACCACATGCTTTCTTTATTCTTTCTTTTCTTTTTTGTCATTCTCTTTTGACTTATTTTTCTCCCACTTGATGGAAAATAGCATATAGGACTACAATTTTATTATTTTTCATTATTTTCCATTCCGCATTATCATCATTTTCTTTTGTTTGGCATTTCCACACACTGAGAAAAGATGGCAGATGCATCTCTCTGCTTTTGTTTAAATAATGTCAGGGAACCTGAATTCTCTATTTCTCCGGGAGCTTGAACCAGCATGGAGGGACATGGAGATGCAAATTAAAGTAGATACTATCTTTGCCGCAATTGTTGGCCTACCACTTGTTGCTCAGTTCATTCATGGATGAAGCTAACTTGGTTGCAAGATTAAGATGATCAAGACCACTCATCCAATTACACCAAAAAACACACTGATGGGAGAGTCCTAGCTATCTGATAATCCCTGTTGAATGTGAACTTTAGGCCGATTTTTATCATTATCCATTCGTTTGAAGGCTGTTACTTGGACAGATAAGATCATCCAATTAATCTGATATTTATACAGTTGCCCATCAATGATAGGGTTAATGAGATTGACGGATCAGATGATCCACTCAAAAGCCACATGGACCTACTGAAGCGTAAGGGACCATTTGTAACTCTATCCTTTTATTGCATAGGCGAAAGTTTGTCTGAGTAGAGGAACAAAGGGAGGTTGTATTTATTTCAGAATGCAAATTAAGTGGCCACTCAAGTCTTACTAGTAACTGTTATGCTTATTGTAAGTAATCAAATGGCTTGATTTTATGTCCACTAAGGTAAAAAACAATCCATCTACCATTGTATTTACTTTTTGGTTGTATATCTCTCTTGCCAAGATAACAGGTAAAGTGAATTTAGATGATCTAATATCAGGATTTGGGATTAAGCCATAAATCCCAATTTTGGTGGGCCCCATGCCCTCCACTTCATATTCGTACATGTGGAGAGGCGTTTTCCTGGATTAATCACATATAGATCATTTTAGTGTTTTTTCCTTCTGAAACTTTGTATTATTGTGATTAAAGGGTTTAAACGCTGATTTCTTGTGCAGAATCTGACATGAAGATATGGGGTCCACCTGAATTGGCATGAGGGCATGATCCTGATTATGCCCTGGATGATCTCCAACCAAAACAGACCAGTTATTCCGTTTATATAAACCTTAAGATTTATGTCATGCATCTATCCTAAATGGTCTAACTCATTTATGTTGAAGAGAGGTTGCATATTGGATTGTTTGATCAATGAGGCTTTTGGGCTGAAGCATACATGTCTATGGTGGTACTTCAAAATGTCCCATCACCAAACCCATGGCACAAAAACCTAACCATATGGGTCCTATTAAGTGACCATTTACAATCATGATCACCGTACATGTCTATGGTGGAGATTGGATGAACAAGTCATCGAGGGAGAACTTCCCTTCCTTACTGAAATATGAGTAGTTAAAAGTAGTCAACACACACCCAGATCCATAGCTCAACTGGCAGACTGAGTGGATATACCTCGTTTCAACACTTGGGGCCTGTTTGGCCGGCTGGATTAGATGGGCTTAGGTGGGATGGAATTGCATCTGGTCCTGTGCCAATTCCACTCTATGTTTGGGAAGAGTGGAAAAGCTTGGAAGTAGGCTAGATGGAATCGTATTGGGTCCCGTGCTAATATCACTCAATGTTAGCAAGTTGTGTAGGTCCCACCATGATGTGTGGGCTATATCCACACCATCCACCTATTTTTAGAGATCATTTTAGAGCATGGGCCAAAAAATCAGGTAGATCTAAAGCTCAAGTGGACCCTACCATAGAAAGCAATGGGGATTGAATACTTACCGTTGAAAACTTTTTTGGGGCCACATAAATTTTGGATCTGCCTCATTTTTAACCCCATGCCAAGAAATGAGGTTACAAAACAAATGAACGGTTTAGATATAACACATGTAGGGGTGCACACGGTTAGGTTTGGTCCGGTTTTGGGGTGAAACCGGAACCGAACCGTTCCTAACGGTTCTAGGAAATTTGGAACCGGAACCGAACCGTTGGCACCTTAGAACCGAACTGGAACCGAACCGTTAAAACCGGTTCGGTTCCGGATCGGTTCCACGGTTCTTGGCTTTTTATAATCCAACCCAATTGCAGCCCATGTCCATCCATGTTGTGGTCCATTTGATGAATGGTTTAGATGTTGGATAAGGTGTTCAAAAATACATTTATAAAAATAATTATTCTAAAGAAAATAATTATAAGATTTGCAAAAATACATCGGTTCAGTTCAAGATTCGGTTCCACGGTTCGGTTCTACGGATCGGATCCACGGTTTGGTTCTATGGACCGGTTCACGGTTCGGTTCGGTTCTACATACCCCCAAACCGAGAACCGAACCGTTGTCACCGGTTCTTTGATTTTTGGAACCGGAACCGGAACCGTTGCACTCTAGAACCGGACCAAACCGGACCGTTTGGTCGGTTCCAGTCCGGTTCTACGGTTCTACCGGTTAAATGTGCACCCCTAAACACATGTATGTTATTGTCAATAGTTTCAAATGATGGTGGGTATATCCTTTCAATATACCACCGTATTACAAACAAAAAAGGGAATTAAGCTTATCCCACCGTAACAGGGAACAGTCCCTGCCATGGGTAACAATGGATCCCTAGTGGGGGTGGCTAACATGGAGTGTGCGTGCGTACTGACATGGGTGTACTAACAAGCTAACCTTAAAAATAAATTTTTTTAAAAAAAAGTCAGTCAACATCCTTCATTATCTAGGAAATTGGCCCACTGTATTGATGTTACGAAAACGACAACATTATCTTGTTGCTTTTCATGTGCTTGTGCTTTATTCATCATTATCTCTTGACTCCGTTTCTCGCACTTCACGGAAAGTTGAACATAAGCCACAGTTTCGTCATTTTCCATTTCATTATCTCTTGACTCCTTTTCTTGCATTTTTCACTTCCTGGGCATTTCCACCAGTGGAGAGAAAAGAGTACAAAAGAGAGAGAATTCCTTCTCTATTGTCTTCATCTTTCCTGTTCTTCTTCATCATAAGTGTGGTGTGGTCCACCTGTGTAGATGGCTTGCATCATTCTCCACTCCTACCAAAGGATTTGACAGTGCTCACTCGGCTCAATTCACCTACAATAGAACCGGGAGAGACCTCTTTGTCATAGAAATCTATTCATGCGATTGTTACCTCACCAAGGTAAGATCTTAACCATCCATGTTTATATCATTGTTAGAAATCTAACCTTATAAGGTTTCCGGGGAATTGGATTCTTCAAAATACTAAGTTTCCACTACGTTTATAATCAAAGGATCCAAAGCCATCTCACTCCAAGAAAATGAGATGCCCCAAAAATCATGCCTGCATGCGAATTTGAAGGCTTATGTTGTGGCCTACTTAATGATTAGATTAGTTTGATCTTCTAAGTCTCCAATTTTTATGGTGGAGCATCCTCTGTTCAGTTTAGATGCCATACATGCACTGCGATGGTCCAATTCTTCTTGTCTAGTTTCCTTGTACCTGATAGAGGGTATTAGAGTCATTTGGTACATATTCCTCTAATCCTTTTAATAGAGCACAACAGATTAGAAAATGATTGTGATCATTCACTTACTCTTTATTCAATCTCAAATTATTTCAATTGTACATCCAAAGAAGTCTTTAACTAATATTACATGAATATTTATCTTGGTCTGTGCCTCTACACCGTCACTGGTTCTTTTAAAAGAGCTTTGTTATGCCACATACATCATATAAGACAGCTCATGTGCCAGCATGTCACCAAGGCATGAAATCTAATTCATCCATCAGAAGAAGGAAATGGAGATGTAAATTGAAGTACAGATTATCTTGGCAGCAATTGATGGACTGCTGGCTGTTGCTTAGTCCATTAGCCCACCTGAATTTTCATTATATTTGGGCCTACAAACTAAAATAAGATTAAAAAAATTAGTAGATTGGGTAGATTTCTGAAAAACAAATATGGTGCCCACATGACTTTTTCAGTGGAAACTAGTGAGCATGTTTCAACCGTGGGCATACAACACCCACCATTCAAGCCGTGTGGCCACTTGAGTTTTGGGTTTGCTTATTTTCCGGCCCCTAAAATCATGTGGAGAAACTAGTTAATGGTTCACTTATTAAATTGATCTGATAAAGCTGGTGGATAAGGTGGGTTTCTCTCAACTATCACAGTGGCCCCTATTGTTTCAATGGTGGACAAGCGATTAATTTAAAGATAGGCATACTGTAGCTACTGTTTCTTGCCGTCCATCCCACTTGTCTCTCCCATTTACTATTTCAACGGTGGGCAGGCATTAATTCAACAGTAGGTATACAGGACCCACTGTTTCTTGCCGTCTAGCCTACTTATCTCTCTCATTTTTTGGTTCATGCCTTAAAATTATCCAGTGAAATTGGTGGACCGCATGGATCATATCTTCTGGCTGAAACCACTTAAATTATCACCACTTAAAATTTAAACCACCTAAATTTTAAAATACTTAGGCCACAGTCCCAAAATTAGATTGTTTCAACAAACAATCGCAGCTTCGGGTCAATGTAGATTGCTTTCCGAACAAGGATTGTTGGATATTTTTCAGTTCAACACTACAAAAGATGTCAATTCATCCTTTGCCTAAAATCTTTTAGCTGGGCCTATAAGATCAAATGGTCTAGACCAATGAAACATAAGCTGCACTTGTACAAATGGTCTGGATAGTAACAGTAAGTCTCCGCCGTGTGTATGGTGGATTGGATGGTATGCTCACCCATTACTCTGTCGGAGATGGGGCTCACAGACTGTATTTGGGGGCCTACAGATTGCCACACATACATTGGATCGTGATTAAGGATGGATAAAGTGGATGTCACAACGCAATAGGCGCACCGGTGATGTTCCACGCGTGTAGGGGGGTAAATATGGTCCCCACATGCGGGGTTGAAACTGTTGTAACTTTATATATATATATATATATATATATATATATATATATATATATATATATATATATATATATATATATATATATATATATATATAATTTTAAAGGAAATCTAATTAGAAATAACAAGTATTGATTCTAAAAATCTTCAAGGATACTTAGGAGTGCCTTTTACATAATCCGACATGATAATAAGATAATGAGCAGCTAAGAGGTATGTAAGAGACGACCCGGAGGTGTCCAAAAGTAGAGTGAGCAGAGGTGTCTGAAAGCAAACCGAGTGGTCGAGAAATGTACAAAAGATGAACATAGCCGAAGCACGGTCGAGCATCCAAAATGAAAGGCAACCGAGAGACAGAGAACTTGACCGACATAAGAGAAATAATCACAAAAGGGAAACATAACAAGAGAAAGATTTAGATAGGAAAAAGATCTAGAAAGTTTTTTCAACTATTGTAACTGTTGTGGTAATGAAAAAATGATCTGGAAGAACTAGTTGCAACAGAACTATATAAATGACAGAGGAATGTGACGAAGAAAAATCTCAAAATATAATCTCAACAATAAAAAGCAACCAATTAAGCTTATCAATTTACTTTATCTCAGCTTATCATAGGAGTAGCGATAATTAAGTAGCGGTAATTTTAGCTATAGTATTTAGTTGTAATCCAAATCTATGCTCATATGCTAGATTTACTATCTATCCAATATTACGGAGTTCTTTCAAGAGATGTATTCTTACAGTTGCTTTTATTAACCAATTGTAAGTTTTTCCTTTTGTTTTATTGCACTAGTATTCTAAAAGTCATTTCTTATGGAATGACTAAAACAACCCATCTTCGGAGGAAGAATCTCACCCTCCGATTATTGTCTGATTGTTATAAAATTTTACTAGTGGCTGAGTAAACGACCGATCTTATTAAAATCTAGTCATATGCATTCATATTAGACATATCTGCTTATTTCAATGCTTAGGGTTGAAGTAGATTTGTTTGGATCGAGCTTCTTTATCGATTTTAGAATGCTCACGCACACTACATATGACAAAAAACAAACCGAAGTGCCAGTATTTTTTGCACGCTCGATGGGACTACAAACTACTTGGTTGCCATAGAATTTATTGTGTATTGACTGTGCAACAATTTTGGAAAATGTCCAACATTTTTGGCACACCCAATGAGACTATAACATGAGCCAGTATGAATATTCATGGTAGTACAACATGAGCTATTATGAAAGTTAGGTGAAAGGAATATGCCTAAAAGATCATATTGAGATTATGCGGCTTAAATGCTCGATTGACAATGAGGAATTCAACATATCGCCGAAAAGTCACTTGTTAAGGCTGAAATTTTAGGCAGATGAATGACCAGTAATGCCAAAAACATGAATAAGATGATGACTCTCTTTGCCAAAAGAACATTTTTAACGCCTCAGCAGCAGGTCAATACTAGTTTTGTTGGAAATTTGATACCAACACCACCGATACAACATGTGATGCCAACACCACAGTTGACACTATGGGTACCTCTTCTGTAACAGAATACACCTCTTCGCAACAAAATATGTCTCTTCCAGTATAGGTAGTGCAGAATCTTCCACAACCTGCTGAATTTAGTCGACCGAAACAAGATGTTAGGAATGTTGCCCTGAAGAAGAAAATTGGAGTATACCTGGGGGCAACCCTTCCTTGGGAATCCATTGCATCATGGAAGACAAAACAACTAGGTAGGCCATGAGCCACCTTCAATGGCCGAATCTTGCCATTTGAATTGTGACCAAATTATTCAAATGGTATAGGAAGTAGTAGGCCAGTTCTCAACCGTATTACTACCTCAGTCAACCATAAGCCTTATTCGGAATGGATTGACCTATAGTCTTCATTGTCATAGTCGACTTTATCATTTTTCTGATCAGGACAATCTATTTCGATTAAGACGGTCAAATTTGTTGTTTCTCGATCAAGATGGCCGAGTTCAACCAAGACGGTCGGATTTTTCGTTTATCGATTAAGATGACTGAGCTCGACCAAGACGACTAAATTTGTCGTTTCTCAATCAAGACGACCGAGTTCGACTAGAACGATCAAATTTGACGTTTTTTTTATTAAGACGACCGAATTTAACTAGAATGACTGAATTTGACGTTTTTCGATCAAGAAGGCTGAGTTCTAATAGAATGGATAAATTTGACTCTTTTAATCAAAATGGCTGAGTTCGACCAAAATGACTAAATTTAACATTTTTTTTACCGAAGTGGTTGAATTTGACTGAAGTGGCCGAGTTCGACTAAGACAACCGAATTTAATAATTTTTGACCAAGACGACTGAATTCTACATTATATATATATATATATATATATATATATATATATATATATATATATATATCAAAATGGCTGAGTTCGACCAAAACGATTGAGTTCAATCAAAACGGCCGAATTTAATGTTTTTCGACCAAAACTGTCGAATTCGACCACGATGGCCAATTTGTTATTTTTCTACCAAGATTGCAAAGTTCACCTAAGTCGTCCAACTTTGATGTTTTTCAATCAAGATGACCAATTTTGACAAAGATGGTCGAAATTAATGTTTTTATACGACTAAGTAGTCACATTTACTATGCCAAACAACGAATCAACATTGCATTCACCTTTTACCAAATGCGTTCGACATTTTAGGAGGGGGGTGGAATGTTGTATTATATTTCTGATCATTCTTGAGAAACCCAATTGAAAAAGACCCATGTTATAATAAGAAAAAGATATAACATGCTATAGTTCTTTAAGGATACTTAAAGTGCTTTTATGAAATCACAACTAATAAGATGATAAGATAGGGAGTAGCTGAGAGTATTCAAAAGTGAATCAAGTAGCCAAGAGGCATTTAGAAGGCGGGTGAGATGTGTTCAAAAGAAGACCAAACGTTTGAGAAGAGTATAAAAGAGAAACATGACCGAAGCACGTTTAAGCATCCAGAAGTAGATTGCGGCTGAGAGGCCAAAAGTGTGGCTAAGCTTCCTGAAATAAAAGGTGACCGAGAGACACATAACCTAACTGATAGAGAAGAATAATCACAAAAGGGAGATTTAATAACAGAAGGATGTAGAAAGGCTTTTCGACTACTGTAATCGTTCTAGTAATGAAAGAAGGATCTAGAATAATAAGTTACAGCAAAACTCTATAAATAGCAGAGGAATGTGACAAAGAGAAATATCAAAACACAAACTCAACATTAAAAAATAACCAATCAAGTCTATCAATTTACATTATCTCAGCTTATCCTAAGAGTATCGATAATCAAGTAGCGATAATTTTAGCTAATCTTTAGTTGTAATCCAAATCTATGCTCATACGCTGGATTTATTTTTTATCCAATATAACGCAGTTCTTTCAAGATGCACATTTTTGCAACCACTTCCAGCGACCGATTGTAAGTTTTTACTTTTGTTTTATTGTACTGGTATTATGAAAGTTCTTTCTTGTGGAAGGCAAAAGCAACCCATCTTCGGATGAAGAACCCCACCCTCCAATTATACAATTATTGTATGATTGTTATAAAATTTTACAAGTGGTTGAGTAAGTGACCGATATTTATAGAATCTAGTCATATATGTTTATATTGGACATATCTGCTTACTTTGGCACTTAGGGTCGAAGTTGATTGGTTTGGATCACGTTGCTTTATCAATTCTAGCATGCTTGTGTATATTACATGTCATAGAAAACAAACTGAAGTGCCAACAGAAACATTAAAAACTTGGGAGAAGAATGGGCAATGAGGACTTTTTTGGGCTTTAATGGCCATTTCCCCAACAATCAGTTAGTAAAAGTCATATGTCATAAACCAGTAATTTTTCAAAACTGGTTTAAAAGTGGGTTGTTTTCTGTCCATGGTTCAATAGACAGGTGGCCAAATGCAAAAATCCCTAAAAATCTAGGTTAAGGATGACCAGTCGCGTCTTTTGAAAAAGGATTTTTTTTTTTTAGAAACATGAAGGTCCATTGCTTGCAAGGTCTTCAGCTGCACGACGCATGAATGGACTTTGAGGTCCATCGCTTGTAAGGATTTACACGAAGCATTTATCGCGAAAATGTTACATGCATGTCATGATCTAGTCCGTCCATCTGGTGGATCACACTGATCAGAAAAAAATATGTGGTAGTCATCACAATGTTGCTGAAAATTAGGAGTTAGAGGCGTGGGCCCATCCATCTAGAAATATATTTTCATCTCCCAATTATGGTGGGCCCCACATGATTGATGATTGTTTGAATCATTTTTTAAATTGTTGCAACCTTATGCAGATCATTGTTTGCACACCTAATAAATTAAGAGAGTCCTAATCATCTAATCGCTTGTCGATAGTTCAACATTAGAAAGAAGAATATGATTACCCATTTATGTTAAAGAGAAGCTATAAATCAAATAGTTAGGGTTGTTTGATTATCGAGGATTTTGGGTTGTGGCCCATTCTTGGCATGACATGAGCTGAAATACACATGTCATTGTGGTATCTTAAATTTGGTCCCATCAACAAACCTATCACACAAAATCCTAACCAGATGGCCCCATCAAGTGACTAGTTGCAATCACAATCACCATACATGTCTATGTTGGAGATTGAAATGAACACAACTTGATATGTCCTTGAGGGAGAGCTTCTTTGCCTATAGAAGCATGAGCAATTAAAAAGTATCCTGCATTATCAAGGAAATTGGCTCGCCACAATGATGTTCTGAAAGCACCAATATTGGCATATTGGTGCTTTCCATGTGCTTTCATTATCTTTCTCTTTTGACTCCTTTTTCTCCCACTTGATGGAAAATAACATATAGGCCACAATTTCATTATTTTTCACTCCACATTATCACCATTTTCAGTTCTTTGGCACTTCCATAGTACCAAGAAAAGATGGCAAAATAATTTCTTTGTTCTCTTATTCAGACAATGTTAGGGAACTTGAATTCAATACTTCTGCCATGGTGGATGACCCATAGATGAGATAATGTTTATGTCTTTATTAAGGACGGTCGAAGAGAAGGTCTAAGCCATGGTGGTAAAGGGCGAGGAATCAATGCCCTTAAACATTCTTCTAAGTTTAAGGTTGTTTCTAAATGAATTCTAAAAAATCTGACTTGAAGAGTTACCCGATGGATTTTCTCTCTTGCATGACTTCCAACATCATATAGACCTCGTCCTTGGGGTTAGCTTGTCCAACTACCCTCACTATTGGATGAGTCTAAAAGAGTATAAGATAGTTTAGGGGTAGGTGGAAGAATTGATCCATAAGGGTCTTTTAAGAGAAAGCATGAGCCCATGTATCGTGCCAACGTTGTTAATGCCTAAGAAAGATGGGAGCTGACGCATGCGTGTTGACAGTTGGGAAATTAACAAGATTACCATTAAATATTGGTTCCCAATACCATGGTTGGATGATATGCTCGATATGTTAGAAGGTGTCAAGGTGTTCTCTAGACTAGATCTGAGGAGCGAGTACATCAGATTCATATCCGGCCTAGTGATGAATGGAAAACAACATACAAGACAAAGGAAGGGTTGTCTAAGTGGCTGGTCATGCCCTTCGGTCTATCGAATGCACCAAGCACTTTTATACGTCTGATAAATCAAGTGCTGAAGTTGTTCATTGGTTAGTTTGTGGTAATATATTTTGATGATGTCTTGATATATAGCTAAGGTGGGATGGAGCACATGAAACATCTTAGGAAGGTGCTACAGGTCCTATAGTTAACAAGTTGTACCTCAATTTGAAGAAGTGTAATTTTTTAATGGACAACCTATTATTCTTAGAATTTGTTGTGACATCCACGGGCATCCGTGTGGATGATGAAAAGGTGTGAGCCATTAGGGAATGACTGATTCCAATGAAAATTCATGAAGTGAGGAGTTTCCACGAGTTAGCGACCTTTTATTGTCAATTCGTGCGAAATTTCAGTACTATAGTCGTACCCATTACATATTGCATGAAAAAGGCCCATTTTAGTGGACCGATAAGGCTGACAAGAGCTTTGTTAAAATCAAGCATCAGTTGTCCACAACACTGGTCTTGGTGAATTTATTCTTCTGAGAGGTCGTGGGGATACATGGGTTCCCAAGGCCATTACTTATGACTGTGACACGAAGTTCATTAATTACTTTTGGCGGACTTTGTGGAATCAGTTCGGTATGCAACTTCAGTTCAATAGTGCCTACCGTCCATAGACTGATGGGCAGACTAAAGTTGTGAATTGTATGTTAGAAAACCCCCTTCACTATATTTTAGGTGATAAACTGAAGTAATAGGATTTGTCATTGTCTCAAGTGGATTTTGCATTCAACAACATGGTGAACTGCTTGACAGGGAAGTCCCCGTTCTAGATTATTTATGGTCGAGTGCCCTGCCACACACTTGACTTGTCTCTTTGCCCAAGCTCCCGTGCATGAGCATTGCAACAAAACATATGGTGGACCGAATCATGGGCATTCATGTTGTTGTGCAAGCCACATTGCATTCCTTGAACGACAAGTACGAGGAGCAAGCCAATGGGCATCAATGATAAAATGTGTTCGGGTGGGCAACCATGTTACGGTCTCTCATCGCAAGGAGTGATTTCAGACCGAGACATTCAACGGGTTGAATAACAAGAAGATTAGACTGGTTGACATGGAGATCTCGCGTACTGTCAACGTTATGGACCTGATCGAGTATCATGAACCGAAGCGGGACGAGAACTTTAGGTGAAGTTCTTTTGAAGTAGAGGGGACTGATGTAGAGCGGGTCGCGGACACTTTCATGGCAAAGATGGATCGAAGAAGGCCTGATCGGATGCAGAAGTGATTAAGACCATCAGAACCTTAAAACAGTTGTATCTCGCAACATGAATGAGTTTTTTGACATATCATATATGATTTTGGGGTAGGAGAAGCTACTTTAGCCAACCAACCTTACTACACCAGGTTTCCCATGCCGGATTTATGAGATTCCATCAGATTGACGGTCGAAAGTCCATCTTATTTTCATTTTTACTATAAATAGTAAGTTTTAATTCGATAATAACTTTTGATCCTTTGAGTTTTAAGAGTTGTGCCCAACATGAAAAGGGCTTAGAAAAATTAGGAGAATAATGTGGTTAGGCCAAATTGGACAATTGCTATTTTTGGGCGAAAACCATGAAGTCAAGTAGGAATCATGACTGTCTATAAATAGTAACTTTTCTATTTATAGTAAGTCATGTTTTTAGGGAGTTTGAGCCTAAAAGTCCGTCCTAAGTTTAAGTTCATTATTTAAAGGATTGTAATTTCATTTTTTCCTATCATCAATCAATTTATTTTGAATCATTAGAAATTATTTCTATTTTCATCCCTCGTGGATTCGAGGAACCTTTGTGAGGAGTCTAGAGAAAATCCATGGATTCGAATTAGTTATCCCTGAGGAAGACGGTGATCGACCTCATCACATCCTTCCCTGCATCAGTATTGACCGGCTGATCTACAACTCACTCTCTCAAATGGAACTTTGACCTCTGCTGTAATAACATCTAATCTCTCCCCAATCTCCTTTATCCTACTACCCATCCTTTTGTAAAATACAAGTGACTTCAGAAAGGAAGAGACGTTATGTAACTGCTTCATCATAGCAGACCGACTCCTCTGTTTCTGCTGAAAGGATTTCGTCGTGAACTCATCTATCAAGTCATCTGCATCATTACACCATGATCCATAGCTCAAGTCGTAGACTAAGTGAAAGATACCTCGTTTCAATACTGAGGTCTTGGTATCAATCCCTAGTGTTGGTGGGCTAACAGTGAAGTGTGAACTAACAGTGGGGTGTACTAACAAGCTAACAAAAAAAAAGTCATCTGCATCATTGGTCATGTCCTTAAGCTTCCTTAGCCAATCTTTCGTTGCCTTGCTCTTCATTTATTGCTCCTCTGCGTCTGGAAGCACTGCATGGATCATTGATAATGTGCTCTCGAGCTTTCCCAACTCTTTCTTGACACCCCATGACGTTTTAAACTTTTGTAGAAGTATTGAATTCAAGTTCTCCAACATTGTCTAAATGAGAACATATAGAAATGTTTCTACCATCTTTTCTTAGTACCGTAGGAGTGCTAAAGAATTGAAAATAGTGATAATGTGGAGTGAAAAATAATGAAATTGTGGCCTATATGATATTTTCCATCAAGTGAGAGAAAAATGAGTTAAAAGAGAAAGATAAAGAAATCACATGGAAAGCACCAATATGCCAATATTGGTGCTTTCAGAACATTATTGTGGTGGACTAATTTTTTTGATAATGCAAGATACTTTTTAACTGCTCGTGTTTCCATAGGAAACAAAGCTCTTCCTCAAGGACACATCACGTTGTGTTCATTCCAGTCTCCACCATAGATAGGTATGGTGATTATGATTGCAACTAGTCATTTTATAGGGCCATTTGGTTAGGATTTTGTGCGATGGGTTTGTTGATGGGACACAATTCAAGATACCACCATGACATGTATGTTTCATCTCATGCCCTTCCAAGGATTGGCCACAACCCAAAAGCCTTAATGATCAAACAATCCTAACCATCCGCTCTATAACCTCTCTTTAACATAAACGGGTAATCATATTCCTCTTTCTAATGCAAAACCACCGACAAGCAATCAGATGATTAGGACTGTCCGATTTTACTAAGTATGTAAATAATTGTCTGCGTAAGGTTGCAACAATTTAAAAAGTGATCTAAACAACTATCAACCCTGCAAGGCCCACCACGGTTGGGAGATGAAAATATATTTCTAGTTGAATGACCCCACGCCTATAACTCCTAATTTTCGGCAATATTGTGACGACTGCTGCACCTTTTCTTTTGATCGGTGTGGTCCACCAAATGGACAGATTAATTGGATCATGACATGCATGTAACATTTCTACGATAATGCATCCCGTAAATCCTTGTAAGAGATGGACCTCAAAGTCTATTCATGCATCGTCCAGTGGAAGACCTTACAAGCGATAAACCTCCATGTTGCAAAAAAATCATTCTCAAAAGACGTGATTGGTCACCCTTGACCTAGATTTTTTGGGATTTTTGCATTTGGCCACCCATCTATTGAGTCGTGGAAAGAAAACAACCCACTTTTAAACTATTTTTGAAAAATTACTCGTTTTTGACATATGACTTTTACAAACTGAATGTTGGGATAATGGCCATTAAAGCCTAAAAAAGTCCTCATTGCCCATTCTTCTACCAAGTTTTCAATGTTTTTGTTGGCACTTCTGTTTGTTTTTTATCATGTGTAGTATGCGCGGGCATGTTAGAATCGATAAATTAGCTCGATCGAAACCGATCAACTTCAACCCCAAGTGTCAAAGTAAGCAGAAACATCCAATATAAACATATATAACTAGATTATGAGAAGATTGGTCACTTACTCAGTCACTTATAAAATTTTATAACAATCAGATAATAGTTGTATGATTGGAGAGTGGGGTTCTTCCTCCGAAGATGGGTTGTTTTATGCCTTCTACAAGAAAGAACTTTCATAATACCAGTGCAATGAAACAAAAAAACAAATTCACAATCGGTCACTAGAAGCGACTGGAAGAATGTGTCTCTTAAAAGAACTACGTGATATTAGATAAAAAACAAATTCACCATATGAGCATAGATTTTGATTACAACTAAAAACTAGCTAAAATTACCACTACTTGATCATCGGTACTCTTATGATAAGCTGAGATAATGTAAATTGATGGATTTGATTGTTTTTTTTAAATTATTGGGATTGTGTCTTGATGTATGATTTAGTGCAAGGGAGGGCCCATAGTGCCGGGGTCCCTCCATCACACGGTCTCACTCTCTATTTCTCTCCCTTTTTATTTTATTTTTTTATTTCATTTTATTTTATTTTGTTGTATGATGATGAGGTTGTGTGGCCCACTTGAATGGACCCCACCATAGGGTATGTATTCCATCCAAATCACCTACAAGTGGGGCCCACTTTGTGTGTAGTACCCACACCATTTTTCCATGAGGTGGCCCACCTAAGCAGGGCCCACCCCTAATATATTTACAAGGGTCCAGCGTCCAGGGACGCTGGACGTTTTGGGAAAAACATAAATGTTAGCTTGCCAATGGGGGTTGTCCACTCATGTAGGCCCCACCTTGATGTATGTATTAAATCCATACCATCCATTCCCTTCCCAACCACCTTTTAGGCGTTGAGCCGAAATATGGGACCAATCAGGCCTTCGGGCGGGCCATACCGTAGCAAATGGTGGTCTTTACCATTAAAACCTTCCCTATTATTTTTATCCGCCGAAACAGGTCCAATATTGGGCTCATTTAACTTGTCTAGGGCCATGGAAGGCCATTGGATGGAGTGGATGGCTTGGATATGGACCCCACTAGTAAAATCCTCAAAAAAATAAAAATCAAAAAATAAAATAAAATTTGAACACAGCAGCTGTTGCTGCTGTGTCAGAAGGCGCAGCAGGCAGCGCCTGCGCACGGCGTCCGGGCGGACGGCCGTTCCCACAGCCACCCACGGCTGTAGCTGTGGGCCCCACCTTGATGTTTATATGCTATCTAAACCGTTCATATGGTGGGCCCCTATCTGACGTGGGCCCACCCCAAAAATCAGCTCGATCCAAGACCCAGGTGGCCCACACCGTATGGAATAGTGGGACTGAACCTCTACCTTTGAAACCCATTTGGGGTCCACAGAAGTTTTGGATCAGGGTGAAAATTCCTCCCACCCTCTATTTAGGCCCATTCGGCCTTGTCAACGGGTCGGATGGCATAGAAACATTTCAGTGGGCCCCACATGGAGCCCACAGTGATGTATGTGTTTTACCTCCACCGTCCGCCTAGACGGTGGAGCCCTCTGTGCGCGTGTGTGTGCGCGTGTGTGTGTGGGTGCATGTGTGTGCTGGTGTGTGTATATATATTTATATATAATATTATATTACATATAATATATGTTATATGTATATATATAATGTTATATTATATATATAATATCATATGTTATATATATATATAATATTGTATTATATACAATATATGTTATATATATATATATATAATGTTATATTAAATATAATATTATATGTTTTATATATATATATATATATGTGTGTGTGTGTGTGTGTGTGTGTGTGTGTGTGTGTGTATTATATTATATATAATTTATTGATCGTGGGAGGCCCACCTCAGTACTTGTGACCTATGGTTGAGGCCCACTTTGATGTATATATAAGGCCCATGGGTCGAGGCCCATTTAATGTATTAGGGGCCCATGGGTCGAGGCCCATTTGATGTAATGGGGCCAATGGGTTGAGGCCCATTTGATGTGCACATGGGGCCCAATTGGTGAGGCCCATTTGATACATATAAGGCCCAGGTGAGTAGACCCATTTGATGTACATATGGAGCCCAACTGTCGAGGCCCATTTGACACGTGTAAGGCCCATAAGCTTAGGCCTATTTGATAGGTTCTGAAGCCCCCGGGTTATAGCCCATTGCAATGTACATAAGGCCCATTGGTGTGGCTCACTTAATGAATATAAGGCCCATGTGACTTGGCTAATTTGATGTATTTAAGGGCCCAATGGATGTACCTAAGGTCCATTGCAATGTGTGATCCCAAAATAACTTATGATATGATATTTGTGGCAGTCGTGCCTTGGGAGCAATGTCGGTTTGACGTCCACATTGTAAGTATAGTGTGGTTAAATGTCCGCATTATGACTTTCCCTTGGGTCCACTGTTAGGCCCATATGTGTAGTGTGTAGGCCGTCTAGGCCCATCTTCATTATGAACATCATCCACCCCATATAACATATTTAATTCCATGATTCATGATCATATGCATCATACGTATGCTTGATATGAGAAATGACTGATCATAGCATAGCCTTCGGGCAGATTGTTTAGGGGCTCCCGTACAGGGGGGTGTTGCCCTACATGAGCGCACGATATGCGCAGGATTTGCTGCATGACTGAATAGTGTGATTCATGCATTCGCATTGTGTGGTATAGTTACTGTACGCCCTAGCGACATCAGGGCCGTAGCCTCCACAGACGTATCGTGGTTGGCAGGATTGGATATCTAAATTTTTAGCCAAAATAAGTGAATATTTGACGATATGCTAAATTCCTCGTTGCCTATTGAGCATTCCAACCAACATAATCTCAATAGGATCTGTTCAACATCTTACTTTCACCTAACTTTCATACTGGCTCATATTGTACTACTATGAATATTCATACTAGCTCATGTTATAGTCTCATTGGGTATGCCAAAAATGTTGGCCGCTTGCTAAAATGGTTGCACAATCAGTGCATAATGAATTTTATGGCAACCAAGTAGTTTGAAGTCCCATCAGGCAAGCAAAAAATGCTGCAACTTCGGTTAGTTTTTTGTTACATGTAGTGTGCATGAGCGTGCCACAATTGATAAAGTGACTCAATCCAAACTGATGAACTTCGACTCGAAGCATTAAAATAAGCAGATATGTCAAATATGAAGGTATATGACCAGATTCTAAGAAGATCGGTCGCTTACTCAGCCACTTGCAGAATTTTATAACAATCAGGCGATAATCAAAGTGTGGGGTTCTTCCTTCGAAGTTGGGTTACTTTTTTCCTTCCATAAGAAAGGACTCTCATAATACTAGTGCAATCAAACAAAAGGAAAAATTCACAATCAGTCACTAGAAGCAACTGTAAAAATGCAGCTCTTGAAAGAACTGCGTGATATTGGATAGAGAGTAAATCCAACGTATGAGCATAGATTTGGATTACAACTAAAGATTATAGCTAAAATTACTACTACTTGATTATTGCTATTCTTAGGATAAGCTGAGATAAAGTAAATTAATAGACTTAATTGGTTGCTTTTTATTGTTGGGATTGTGTTTTGAGATTTTTCTTTGTTGCATTCCTCTATTATTTATAGAGTTCTATTGCATTTTGTTCTTCCAGATATTTATTTCATTACTGCAACGGTTATAGTAATCGAAAAGCCTTTCTGGATCTTTTTCTTATCTAGATCCTTTTCTTGTTACGTTCCCCCTTTTGTGACTGTTCCTCTTTTGTCGCCTTTTATGATTGTTCCTCTTTTGTCGTTCAAGTTTTGTATCTCTCGGTTGCCTTCCATTTCTGAATGCTCGACCGTGCTTCGGTGTAACACCCCAGTTTTCGTAACCCAAGTATCTACTCGTTTTCTGAAATCCCGAGTGTTAATATTAAAAGTTAAAGTTTAAATTTAAACTATCTTGTCAATATTCAGAGTTCGCAGCAATTACTAGCTAAGTAAAACGTGCATTGAGTAAAAGTTTTCCATTCATAATAAAAATCCAAATGTAGTGCTCATATAGGACTTATACAATCCAAATGCCAAAAGTATACTAATCTGAAATAGAAATCTATTAACTAATAATAAAGCTCGATATGCTCCATTGGGACCTTACTTAGCTCCCCAACTACCCTCTCCTTTCTCGCAATCAGGTGAACAACCTTGGCTTGCTCTACACCTGTATCAATTGATATGCTTTGATATCGTTAATGACTATCATAGTGAGAAATATCCTTTAAGATTTCACACCTAACATTTATAATCAAGTATAGTTCGCAAGACATAGAAAGATATATATTTAATAATGAAATTCTAATTCATTATCATATGCACAAGAATATATCCAACCAACATAATTTTACTATTAAGAAAATGTGGTAGAAACCGCAATATGAGTGAAAAAAATCAAGATAATTAGATAACTAATATGTGACCTTCTACTTCACCCGGAAATCATATTGTATATGAACTTTGTAAGGTGATTAGAAAATCAACAAGTGAACTTCCGCTTCACCAGGAAATCATATGAATTTATGCAGGGTAAATAGAAAATTAATAAATGAACTTCAGCTTCACCCAAAAATCATATAGAACTCTGCGATGTGACTAAAAAATCAACAAATGAACTTCAGCTTCACCTAGAAATCACAATACAATTGAACTCCGTAAGATGAATAAAAAAATCAATATGTGAACTTCGGCGTCACTTAGAAATAATAAGAAAATCTGCAAAATGACCCGAAAATCAGCAAGTTTATACAAAATAAACCATCAAAGCCATAAAAGGGCAAATATTCGATTAAAGCCACATAGGGTAAATATTCAATCAAAGCCACATAGGGCAAATAGTTCATCAAAGTATGCAGTAAAAATGGGTTATCCTCAAAAGCCACATAGGCACAAATGATTTGTGAGATTGTAAGTCCACAACAAATTTCATTCAATCTATTAGAAACATATACTAGTTTGAGGACCTACAAAATATCATCAAGTAATCACAACTGGCAAGCATCTAATTGATTAACAACTTTTGTAACTTAATATAACATGTAGCAATCAAATCATTCATGCTTAATAAAATTAAAGAGACATGTCAATTATCCAATTCTACATGGGGTGCGATAGATATCCCTGGGTGAAAGTCCCTAAACCCTTATGGTACCAGGAGGTTGCTCCAACGTCTAGACCTAGTGGGTGCATGAGCGCTGAGTGCCGATTACCAGACGGTTGCGCTTTCCACTGTGTCGTGGTCGGTTGGAAGGGGGTGCGGCCTTACCCGCCCGAGAGTAGGGGCAATGCTAGGCTGAGTCTGACCAGCTCGAGGAATGGGTCCGCTATTGACGAGCCGAGCCCGATATTGGCAGGCGGATAGTGAGGTCTTTTCCACTCACCTTATTGCGCGCGATGGGGCGGCAATCTGGCTTGGAGTGTACTAGACCCCGGTGATATTCCAGATTTGAGCCGTATTGATATGTGGACTTAGATGAGAATTTGTATGCTTGACTTGCATTTCGCATTGCATGGCCTTGGTATGGCCGACATCATTCCTTGCATCGCATGGCCTTGGTACGGCTAGTGGGATTCTTAGCATTCATCAGCATGTTCCGCATTACTCTGATACTGCATAGCTACATTATCACCTTGAGCATACACTTTCACCACCCTCTAAGCTTTATATAAGCTTATGCACGACCGTTGCGTGCAGGTGACGTTGGATCGCAGCAGCGCTGAGGCTTGGACGCGTGGCTGATCTTCTTTTGGAGTTTTGGTCTATCTTCATTGTATTTCCCTTATGCTCATTGTACTTGTAAAGTTTTTGATTATAGTGGAAATGTGATGGAGTTTTTGGTTGTTGTTTGTGGGTTATGCCTTTGGTTATGCTTATTACGAATCAAACTGATGTTGAAAATCCTCCTTGTAGCATCCCAGGATCGGAACCTGGCGAATGGGCGCTGGGAGCCGAGAATGGGGTTCTACGGAGGCTGTCGGTGCCAGATTCGGCGATTGGGAATTTTGTGAGCCCGGTTTCCGAGTTTGGGGCGTGACAGCTACTATAAAAAAAAAGAGGAGAAGAGTCAGGGGCTGGGGGATTCAAATCGGCTGGGACGTCAAGAGAAAGGGAGAGTTTGTTTTATTTGTTTAATTACTGTTTTTCTTTTATTATTATTTTCTTTTAGAGATCCAACCCAATTATGTTGGGCTAAACCTCTTAGCTAGGGCTAAGCGGTGAAGCTTGTAGCGTGATGGGAATACTTTTTGCTTGTGCCTTTTGTTTAGACTAAACTGATGTTGATTTTGGTTTAATTAAGGGAATGTTTTCAGTTTTTAATGGTCTGTTGTGACTAAAATTACAATGGGTCTGCAATAGCTTTGAGCATGTTTCTTTCCTTTTTATGTTTATGATGTCAGGAAGCCTTGTTGTTCACCATCGTCTCATGGGCATAGTCGGATGACGGTACCCTTCCTAACCTTCATAATCCTCTTATTGGTTGTTAATTAGTTTACTTTGTCTCCTGGGCATGGTTTGGTGATGGAATCCATTCTAATTCATATACCTTTTATCTCTTGAAAACTATATCAAAAGAAGTTCAGTCTTGATTTCCATGGTTACACTCTTCAATTGGATGAAGATGGAACTCTAAGTCCAGTTGAGTTCTTAAAGCAGGCATAAGATCTCCCTGATCTCTACAAGTGGATCCTCTGAATCCCTAGTTTTCTACCTCTGAATTCCTCAAGTTTTAAATTAATATTTCATCATTACTCAAATTTATTTGATTTAGATTTTGTCTTAGTCTAGTTCTAGTTCTACTTAGTTTTAGATAATGTACAGGTATCAGTCCCTTGGGATTCGACCTCGGTCTCACCGAGTTTATTACTACATCACAACCCTATACTTGGGGAGTGAACACTCTCGGCTTCCTCCTGAATGCCTCTTAGCCACTTGATTTACTTTTGAATACTCAGTTGCTCCTTGTCTTATCATTCTATCAGCTATGATTTCATAAAAAACACTCTAAGTATCCTTAAAATTTTTTAGCATGATATTTTTTTTCCTTGCTATAACATGTGTCATTTTCAATTGAATTTCTTAAGAACGGTCAATAATAGGGTACAACATTCCCCCCCCATGTCGAAAGCTGTTATTAAAAGGTGAATGTGATGTTGATTCGTTGTTTGGCGTAATAAATGTAATTATTTGGCCATGTAAAAATATCAATTTCGATCATCTTGGTCGAACTTAGCCATTTTGATCGGAAAACATCAAAGTCGGCCATCTTGTTAGAAAAACAACAAATTTGACCATCACGGTCAAATTCGGCTGTTTTGGTAAAAAAAAAACATTAAATTCGGCTATCTTGATTGAAAAATGTCAAATTCAGTCGTTCTGGTCGAACTCGGTCGTCTTGATTGAGAAACGGAAAATTCAGTCATCTTGGTCAAAGTCGGTTATCTTGATCGATAAACTGCAAATTCGACCGTCTTGGTTGAACTCGTCCATCTTAATCAAGAGACATCAAATTTGGCTGTCTTAGTTGAACTCAGTCATCTTAACCGAAAAAATGGTAAAATCAACCGTGACAATGGAGACTATCGGTCAATCTATTCCGAATATGGCGTATGGTTTACCGAGATTGTAATACGGCTGAGAATTTGGCCTGCTACTTGCTATATCATTTGAATAATTTGGTTAAGATTCAAACGATGAGATTCGGCCATTGAAGGTGGTTCAGGGCCTACCTTGTTTTGTCTTCCATGATATAGTGGATTCCCAAGTAGGGGCTTCCCCCAGGTATACATCGGTTTCCTTCTTCAGAACAACATTCTTGACCTCCTGTTTCAGTCACCTAAATTCAACAGGTGGTTGAAGATACCGCACTTCTTGTATCGGAAGGGGCATATTTCATTGTGGAGGAGGTGTATTTCTTTGCAGAAGAGGTACCTGTAGTGTTGACTGTGGTGTTGGCGTCACAGGTTGTATCGGTGGTGCTGGTGCTAGATTTCCGACAGAACTAGTATTGGCCTGTTGTTGAGGCATCATAGGTGTTCTTTTGCCAAAGAGAGTCATCATCCTATTCATGTTTTCAGCATTACTGGTCATCCATCTGTCTAGATTTTTAGCCAAAATAAGTGAATATTTGACGATATGCTAAATTCCTTGTTGCCTATTGAGCATTCCAACCAACATAATCTCAATAGGATCTGTTCAACATCTTGCTTTCACCTAACTTTCATACTGGCTTATATTGTACTACTATAAATATTCATACTAGCTCATGTTATAGTCTCATTGGGTATGCCAAAAATGTTGGCCGCTTGCCAAAATGGTTGCACAGTCAGTGCATAATGAATTTTATGACAACTAAGTAGTTTGAAGTCCCATCAGGCAAGCAAAAAATGCTACAACTTCGGTTAGTTTTCTGTTACATGTAGTGTGCATGAGCGTGCCACAATTGATAAAGTGACTCAATCCAAACTGATGAACTTCGACCCTAAGCATTAAAATAAGCAGATATGTCAAATATGAAGGTATATAACTAGATTCTAAGAAGATCGGTCGCTTACTCAGCCACTTGCAGAATTTTATAACAATCAAGCGATAATCAAAGTGCGGGGTTCTTCCTTCAAAGTTGGGTTGCTTTATTCCTTCCATAAGAAAGGACTCTTATAATACCAGTGCAATCAAACAAAAGGAAAAATTCACAATTAGTCACTAGAAGCAACTGTAAAAATGCAGCTCTTGAAAGAACTGTGTGATATTGGATAGAGAGTAAATCCAATGTATGAGCATAGATTTGGATTACAACTAAAGATTATAGCTAAAATTACTGGTACTTGATTATTGCTATTCTTAGGATAAGCTGAGATAAAGTAAACTGATAGATTTAATTGGTTGCTTTTTATTGTTGGGATTGTGTTTTGAGATTTTTCTTTGTTGCATTCCTCTACTATTTATAGAGTTCTATTGCATTTTGTTCTTCCAGATATTTCTTTCATTATTGCAATGGTAACAGTAATCAAAAAGCCTTTCTGGATCTTTTTCTTATCTAGATCCTTTTCTTGTTACGTTCCCCCTTTTGTGACTATTCCACTTTTGTCGCCTTTTATGATTGTTCCTCTTTTGTCGTTCAAGTTTTGTATCTCTTGGTTGCCTTCCATTTCTGGATGCTCGACCGTGCTTCGATGTAACACCCCAGTTTTCGTAACCCAAGTATCTACTCGTTTTCTAAAATTCCGAGTGTTAATATTAAAAGTTAAAGTTTAAATTTAAACTATCTTGTCAATATTCAGAGTTCGCAGCAATTACTAGCTAAGTAAAACATGCATTGAGTAAAAGTTTTCCATTCATAATAAAAATCCAAATGTAGTGCTCATATAGGACTTATACAATCCAAATGCCAAAAGTATACTAATCTGAAATAGAAATCTATTAACTAATAATAAAGCTCAATATGCTCCACTGGGACCTTACTTAGCTCCCCAACTACCCTCTCCTTTCTCGCAATCAGGTGAACAACGTTGGCTTGCTCTACACCTGTATCAATTGATATGCTTTGATATCGTTAATGACTATCATAGTGAGAAATATCCTTTAAGATTTCACACCTAACATTTATAATCAAGTATAGTTCACAAGACATAGAAAGATATATATTTAACAATGAAATTCTAATTCATTATCATATGCACAAGAATATATCCAACCAACATAATTTTACTATTAAGAAAATGTGGTAGAAATCGTAATATTAGTGAAAAAAATCAAGATAATTAGATAACTAATATGTGACCTTCTACTTCACCTGGAAATCATATTGTATATGAACTTTGTAAGGTGATTAGAAAATCAACAAGTGAACTTCCGCTTCACCAGGAAATCATATGAATTTACGCAGGGTAAATAGAAAATTAATAAATGAACTTCAGCTTCACCCAAAAATCATATGGAACTCTGCGATGTGACTAAAAAATCAACAAATGAACTTCAGCTTCACCTAGAAATCACAATACAATTGAACTCCGTAAGATGAATAAAAAAATCAACATGTGAACTTCGGCGTCACTTAGAAATAATAAGAAAATCTGCAAAATGACCCGAAAATCAGCAAGTTTATACAAAATAAACAATCAAAGCCATAAAAGGGCAAATATTCCATCAAAGCCGCATATGGCAAATATTTAATCAAATCCACATAGGGCAAATAGTTCATCAAAAAATGCGATAAAAATGGGTTATCCCCAAAAGCCACATAGGCACAAATAATCTGCAAGATGGTAAGTCCACAACAAATTTCATTTAATCTACCAGACAAAAATGGTCACTAATTTGAGGACCTCCAAAATATCATCAAGTACTCACAAGTGGTAAATATCTAATTAATTAATAAATTTTCAACTTAAGATAACATGTAGCAATCATATCATTCATTCTTACTAGAATTAAAGAGGCATGCCAATTATCCAATTCAAGAGTTAATTGCGTAATAGATTAGTATGTTCGTGTAGTGAGACAAGTAGATTAATCAAGTAACTTAAGAGGTTCTATATACAAGGAATTATATAATCATTTATAACAAGATTAACTAACTTAGGTGGAAAGCTTAAAGGAGGAAACCTCACCTCGATTAATACAAGACAAAATCAACTCGAATCACCCCAATATGCATAAATCCAACTCAGTATCTACACCAACCTGACTTGGACTCGACAAGATGGATCTAAAGTAGTCTTTAACGATTTTCTACATTCAATAAATATAAGAAAATCAATAACATATATTAATTTTTAATCAATACTAATAGAATGCAACTAGTGAGTCGACTTATTTCGATTCGAAAGGGAATTGATCTAGGTGTGGAAATGTTAATTTCACAACTCACAATATAATTACATAATTTAATCCTAGATTGAGTAATAATCATTAGAAGATCAATGTACCTTAACCAACTCAGTTAATCTTGACTCGAGTTCCAACTCGGCCCGGACTTAATTGAGAATCAGTTCTCATAGGCTTGACAAGGTTATGATCTAACCAACCTGATATCAATGCTTGCTGAACACCACACAAGTCCAACAGATCAAACTCGGTCCTGCTGGAGCCTGATTCAATACGTGAAGTGTGATGACTCAGCAAGTCAACTCGCTAAACCACTAAGTCCGTCTTCTTCTTCCTCTTTTCTCTTCCTTTTTCTTTCTTTCCTCTCAAAATTCAGGTCTAGCAGGGTTACTGGACCCAATCAGGTTCGACTTAAAAATTGCACCAAGTCCTAACTTGGTATCTTTCGATTTCTTTTTTGCTTTTTTGCTTTCCTTTCTTTCCTTTCTTCTTCTCTTCATCTTCTAGCAACCAAGCTGAAATTAACTCAGTGCGACTTAACCTGAATTGAGCTGACTCAATGCAACATTGATGCGGCATGTGTAGCCGACTCCCGCACCACTTCATTGAGCTTTTAGACACAGCACCTGGCGTGCTTGACTCGATGATAAGGGCTGGAAGAACAACCCACGACCACTCCCTATTTCTTCTCCTTCTTCTAGCTCACCCACAACTGGAGTGTCCAACAACAATCTGGACAAAAAATCCTCTAGTGCAGACAGACTTAAAGAGTCCGAGTGCGTGACTCGCCGCACAGCTTGGCAAGCATGGGGATGATAGGTGGAGGTAGTGGCTCTCTTCTCCTTGTTTCTCAGCACCCTATCATTAAATAAATAGAGCCAGGACTTGGACTATGACTTGGCTTAACGTGAGACTTGGTTTGAGTCACCTGGTGTGGCGAGGAGTGACTCACTCTCCCTCTCTCAAACTTTCTATTGGTAAGGGATAATATTCTAAAAGGAAGGAGATCTATTTATAGCCTCTTAGATGTCCAAAAGGGTTGGCAACTAATCTTAGATTAGTTACAGAGTTAGGAGTTAATCCGATTAAAGGCAAGCCTCCACGCTGCAATAATTGAGGGAACCTGTATGTATGAACATGATAAGCCTGCATGGATGGATTTCTGGTCACCCCTCATTTGAACGTCGTCGATTAGCAAAATGGGGCCCTTCCAAGAAGATGAGTTCTTCCAGCTAAATGGAGAAGATAACCCCACTGTTACTAGCGGATTACCGATGAATGGTTAATCTTATGATCTAATGCATCTGGATGGCTAGGATTTGGTTAAAGAACACCGTGGGACCCACCTTTTTCGACAAGGATCAACAAACAACATTGGTTTGCGATATTTTCTTACTCGGATATAAGAATTCTATAAGGTGGGCCTTATTGATCAACGGTCTGGATTGTCCTAAGTGTTGAATAATGTGATCGGGTATACTAGTGGGCCCCACTAAGTTGTGATACATATAAATATTTGTGTAAGGGGTGGAGTGCTACAACTATGATGCACACAGTTTTTTAGAGGAGCTAGGATTGTCAAATTCGTGTGGAGCCATAGGGAGAGGAGTTTAGATGGGTTTCAAACTCCTCCGCCCTCTTCATTATAAAACAGGGTTGGGTCCCCAATCCAACACCACCGACAAAAGTTATAGCCCCATCATAGCTTCTCTAAAGGGTGTAAGGAGAGGAAGAATCCAGCGATCCTATCTACAACAATGATGTCTCAATCAGGTATGCCATGTATTCAATATTCTTAATCTCCATGTCCGATGCACAGCTCGGTCCTTGCTATTCCGCATTAAGAAAACTAATAGTTGGTATTATAGCCACTGTGCATCTGGAATGGATGATCCAATATAATAATTCTAGAGATTGGGATTTCGAATTCGAACCCCAAATCGACATAAATCAAGGTATTCGAATCTTGAATCCCAAAATCGGGACTACATATTAAAACCCCAAATCCAGTAACAAGATTGGGGATTTCATATTGGAATCCAATTTCTGACATTAAGGATTCGAATACCAAATCTAGAAATTAGGGATTTGATTCTATTATCAATCCATTGGGGATTTCATTTTACCAGAAATTGGGGATTTTAATTCCCAAAATACAGCAATTAGGGATTTTATATTTCATATCAGTCGCTAAAAATTTGGAATTCCCAATTCAGAAATTAGGGCTTTCGATCCCTAAATCAAGATATTTGGGATTTCAATTTGGGAAATCAAGAATTACAATACAAAAATTCATGTTATTAATTTGTATTCTTAAAGATCCAACATTTAATGTTGGGTTTTTTTTTTTCACGCCCTTACCTATTTGCTTCATGGAGGAAGCCATGCTTGAGAGCAACACCTGAGGTGCAGCTGCCATTGATTTCGACTACCTATTACTGAAGTATGGTGAGGGGATGTAAGTGCTATGTTGTATATCAAGCACCATGTGTTGTCAAATTTTGTAGTGACAAACCACTTTAGTATGATCGACTTGTTCAAAGATGGAAAGTTCACCTTCAAGTGAAGAATGATGGAAAGTTCACACTCATAAGCTCAAGTCATGAAGATTGTTCTACCTTGTTCAACTTCAAGTGCTACTTCAACTTCAAGTGCAAGTTCAATTTTAAGATCTAGTTAAAGTGCATGTTCAAGTTCAAGTACAAGACCAAGTTCAAGTGCTACTTCAAGTTTAAGTGCTAGTTCATGTCCAAGTGCACTACATGGTCAAGATCAAGTTAAAGCTTTATGCGTACATGATCAAGCTTCAAGTATATCAAGTAGAAGATCAACCAAAGCAACTGAAGTTACAAGTTCAATGTTCAATATTTCAGGTATAAATGACCCTAGAAAGACCTTAGGTTTAGGTCATTCATATTGCTTATTTAGTATGAGTTATTGTACTCATTATAGGCTTTACTTCGACTAGTCCTAGTCTATGTTCGACCAGTCCAGGCTCTGGCTCGACCAGTCCAGGATTTGTTGCAAAATTTCAGATTTTTCTGGTAGGGTCATGACTAGTCGAGCACTCTTCTCGACCAATCATAGACACTGGCTCGACCAGTCAAGCAGGGCTTAACTTGAACTCCAGCAAGCAAATTGGGCCCCACTCGACCAGTCGAGCAGGCCACTCGACCAGTCAAACAGACCACTTGATTAGTTGAGAGTCGGTTTTATCCGATCGCGCCATAATTTTTGAAATTTGGTTGCTCCTTAGACCAGTCGAAGCTGACCTTAGACCATTCGAAGGAACTATTTTTCAGCCTATAAATAGAGGACTTTTCTCAGCTTTAATCATTCATTAAAAGCTAAATCAGGCCTCTACTTTGAGAGAAAGGTCCCCGTGATTGTCAAGCTATTGTCCGGTAAATTAAGATTTATTTTATAGCTTTTTGATTTGTAGTTTCTTGATCTCTCTTTGCTTCAATCTGATTTTATAAAAGGGTGTTCTTCTCTACCCCTTTTGAGATCCAAAGAATTAAATCAAAGTAACCCAAGGTTGGATTAATTTAAAATTCAATCAGAGCTAGAACCCTTCTATATGTGTGATTGAACATTGGACATCTTCATCTTCAAAAGAAGCGGTTCTACTGGGCTACATCGAGCAGAATCTTCAGATAAGTATTTTGTTTAAATTGCTTTTGGTTTTTGAGATCGCTAGAAAATCTCTATTGTAGTTTTGATTGAGATAGCTAGAAAATCTTAGCGCAGGGTTTTTAATTGTGGTAGCCCATTGAAAACGCAATTGTACAGGTTTTAAGGTGAACTTTGGAAAACCTTCTTTCATAGTGAAAGCCAATATCACCTGGGTTGTGATTATTGGGAGTGGAGTAGGCTTGGTTGTTTGAGAACAGTTGGTGTACACACCGAACCACTATAATTTTTGGAGTTCAATGATTGATGATGTATGTGATGTATGTGTGGTGAATGCTTGTATCTATTTCATGTACATGTGGTGAATGTTGTAATAGCTAGATTTCTTTCTATTGCTTCTTGTTTTAGTTTGGGTTTTTGATCCTTACCGAGTTCAAGAAATCAGGTTGTCCTACCATAAACTTTGGTTTTTGGTGTAAGGTTGTCCTTTGAACAACGTTTGAATCAATTTCTCAATACTATTGCAATTGAGATTGTTATTTGATTCAACTATCTTCATTTATATTCTGTAATTAATTTTTATTTGGTATAGTCCTATTCACCCCCCTCTAGGACTAAGAGCTCGCCCTTTTCAGGGGATCGCTTAACACCTCAACTTATGGATTCTCTCTTTTGCTCCTACGGAAGTTCTTCTTCTTGCAACGAGTGGAGCTAGCCCATTAGATCGAGTAGCGAGAGTTGTTCTTCTTCCTGTGGCGAGTGGAGCTTGCCCATTAGATCGAGCAACGCAACAAAAACCCCTTAGGGCTTTCGTTTGATCTTTCGTTCGGACTTACGCCCAAATTCCCTTTATATTTAATCGGGTTCGAGGATCCATTTAGGATCCGATTAGGACCTATTCGGGTCTGTAGATCCGTTTCGGGTTTGGATCTGATTTGGGTCTATTCGGGCATGTAGATCTTGAGTGGGTTGTCCAGTGGGCCTGCTTTCACTTCAGATCTTTGTACGAGCCCTGTCTATGGGACCTACCAAATGGGTCAGAGCCCATTTAGAGCTTGTGAGTGGGCCGTTTGTCTCTGGGCCATTTCAGGCATAATGGAATGGGCCTGGTCCTTGGGCCTGTGCCTATTCAGAGTCAGGTCTTAGGGCTGATCGCCTTATCACATGGGTCCTTGACTGGGCCTAATTTTTATGGGCCATCCAATTTTAGTTCGCATTCATGGGCACACTCTAGTTATTTTTGGGCCCAATTAAGGCCTGGTGATTGACCATATAAAGCTCTTATTCTAGGTCCATACTATTTTAATTCAGCCCAACTCAAGGAATGTTGATTGCTCATTTAATGTTTGGATTTTCCCTTTGAGGCCTATTTTGGGATCCGTTGCTTAGATCTGAGCCGTCTGTTTAGTTTAAAATGAGCGTATAATCTAGATCATTTACTTGACGAACAATAAAGAATATGGACCTTTCATCATGTAGAGATTATGAATTGGATTTGATCTGTCCATATTATGGACACTAATGTAAAGATCTAACCATCCATCTGAATTGTTCCATGCCAATTGTCTATCGTGTGAATGTTAAAGGCTAGACTTGTAATGCTCTTTGATGATGACTAGATCATACAGAGTCTTGATTTGACTTAATTATAGGCCCATTACCCATCCTTTAGGAGTTGATATAGATCGTTGGAATGAGGGAAGTGAAACCTCTCCGTTTGTTTCTCTTTAAGACTCCTCATTTCCCCAAAGATCAATATTAACCATCTTGTGGGCCAATTCAAACTAATTTAAATAGTTAATCCATTGAGGACAGGATTAAAATTGCAATTCTAAGTCAAAATTTGTGAGATTGAATCCAGTTGTGTTAGCCACCATAGTAACCTCAATCGATGAAAATTTTCACGAATCAGGACTTGTGATATCGAGAATTAAGTTAAAGGATTGCATTCAGTTACATTCACGTTTCATGCGAATGATGATAAAAACACAAATGATCACCTTTTGGCAAGAGCATGAATGGAGTGGAGTAAATGGTGCTTATGATGCAAAGCTGAAAGACTCATCCTACCCGCAGGTGTTGAGTGTCTCAGATTTACATAATTGACATCACTTATCTTCATGTTCAGGAGAGTCACTTGCGTATTATCACTACCTCCCACAGGAGGAGTGATGATGATGTAACTGATTCTCGTTAGGATCGAATGTTTGGGCCCATCTTCATCTTGGATATTCAGTTGAAAGCCCCAATCAATTGAATTGTTAAGTTTGACTGATATTTGGTTTTATTTATGAATTATTTTATGTAAACAATTTGTTAATGTGAGTATATTTTGCAACCAGTAAAAATTTCAACTCAAATGCATCGAGTTCCCATCCTAAACGAGTCTGATTGTGTTCAACGGATAAAGGCCATAAAGACAATCCTGGGATGATTACATTTGGAGATTACTTTAGAAAAATTGTAAACTGTCAAAATCCTTTGAAAACAGTCAGAATATTGATCTTGTTACCTCAAGACATGTACCTGGACATAATGAAAAAAAAAAAAAAAAGGAAACATTGTTAAGGCATTTGAAGACTATAGACTTAGGTTAGAGTCTGTTTGATTATTAGATTTAGTAGATACATTTTGTGTGCCTTCTATAAGGCACAATCTAGTCTCTATTTCTCGTTTGGATAAATTGAGATATTCATTCCAATTTGAGAATAAAGGATTCTGTGTTTACCTTAATTCGATTAAAATTGGCATCGACTCTATAGTGAACAACCTATACCACCTAGACTTGATTGTCTCACATGTCCAAAATGTTAATGGCTCGTATGGAAATAAAACAGGATCTAAACGTAGACTAGACTATGAGAATTCTTCCATGTTGTGGCATAGGTGACTGTGTCATATATATCGTGAGAGATTGGATTGGCTTGTACGAGAAGGAATTCTTCATTTTCAAGACATATTTGATTATAAAGTGTGCATTAATTGCATAAAAGGAAAACAGACTAGAAATATAAAGAAATGTGCAACAAGGAGTGTAGGACTCTTAGAAGTGATACATACGAACATTTGTGGACCATTCCCTACGGCATCCTGGAGTGGACACAAACATTTTATTTCCTTCATAAATGACTATTCTCATTTCAGGCACCTCTATCTTATCAGTGAAAAGTCAAATGCCCTAGACACTTTTAAAATCTATAAGACCGAAGTTGAAAATCAACTTGATAAAAGGATTAAAGTTATCAGATCTGACCGTGGTGGCAAATACTATGGTAGATATGACGAATTTGGTCATAATCCAGAGTCATTTGCTAGATACCTACAAGATTATGACATTGTTGCCCAGTACACTATACCTGGTACTCCAGAGCAGAATGGTGTGGCTGAAAGGCACAATCCCAACCTTATAGATATGGTGCAAAGCATGGTTAGCAATTCGACATTGCCAGAATCTCTATGAGGTGATGCGATCAAAACTACAGTTAATATCCTCAACAAGGTTCCCAGCAAGGCTTTAAGTAAAACCCCTTTTAAGTTGTGAAATAGGAGAAAATCAAGTCTTCGATATCTACATGTTTAAGGATGTCCTACCAAGGCCAAATTTTATAGCCCGCATGAAAGGAAGCTTGATCCTAGAACCATAAGCTGTTTCTTTATTGGATACCCGAAAAGATCAAAGGGCTATCGATTTTACTGTCCTTCCTACTCTATCAGGATTGTTGAGACTAGGAATGTCAGATTTATTGAGGACACTAAAAACAGTGGGAGCATGAACATTAGAAAGTTTGTATTTGAGGAAGAAAAGACTGTGACTCTTGTCATAGTCACTCAAGATCACGTGGATATAAATGCTGCAATCAACCCTGCAGTCACTGCAGAACACTATGTTGAACCTCACGTATAGCCCACTGATGAGGAAAATCAAAATCATACCCAACAAGCTAAACCATTAAAAAGATCTGAGAAGACCTATAAATCGAGACGATTACATTATATACTTAGAGAAGCACGAGTTTGACATTAGGATGAAAAAAGGATCCTAAATCCTTTGTACAAGTCAAACAAAGTGTCGATCCTTTTTGTTGGTTTGATGCCATGAAAGATGAGTTGAAATCTATGAGGAAAAATAAAGTATGAGATCTTGTTGAGTTACCCTCTGGAATAAGGCTGATTGGTTGTAAATGGATATTTAAAACCAAGCAGGAGTCCAAGGGTAATGTTGAAAGATATAAAGCTAGACTTGTTTCCAAGGGTTTTAACCACCGTGAGAGCATTGACTTTAAGGAGACTTTCTCACTAGTTTCTAAGAAAAACTCATTCAAGATCATAATAGCCCTTGTAGCTCATATAGATTTAGAGTTACATTAGATGGATGTAAAGACACCATTTCTCAATGGGGATCTGAATGAGAATGTATATATATTACAACCCGAAGGTTTTGTAGCCCATGGCTCGGAACATTTGATTTGTAAACTAAAGAAATTCATCTATGGGTTGAAATAGGCATCACGACAGTGGTACCTAAAATTTCATTTCCTCATATGGTTTTGTAGAAAACACTGCAGATGAATATATCCACATTAAAATCAGTAAGAGTTAGTTCGTTATGATGATTTTGTATGTTGATGACATTCTGTTAGAGAGCAGTGACATCAGAATGTTGAGCGACACTAAGAAATTCTTATCTCAAAGATTTGAAATGAAGGACCTTAGTGACACATCTTATGTCATTGACATTGAGATTTGTCATGACAGATCTCGTGGACTACTCAGCTTGTCATAGAGGGCCTACATTATTAGGATACTCGATAGGTATGGCATGCAAAATTGTACTCCTGGATAGTCACCCATTGTAAAGGGTGATAAATTCGGCCAATTCCAGTGTCCCAAGAATGATTTAGAAAAGAATCGAATGAAGGAACTTCCGTATGCATCAGTAGTATGAAGCATCATGTATGTTCAAGTCTTTACGCGATTAGACATTGATGTTGTTGTTGGAATGTTGGGTAGACACCTGTCTAATACAGGAATGAAATATTGGATAGCTGCAAAGATAATGTTACACTACCTACAAAGAACAAAGGACTTCAGACTCACCTACATGAGATATAACCATTTGGAGTTGGTTAGATACTCAGACACAAATTATGCTGGCTGTGTTGATACTAAGAAGTCCACCTCAAGCTTCATCTTCATGATGGTTGTGGGGCTGTATCTTGGAAAAGCGTAAAATAGTCAACTACAACCTCATTCACCATGGAAGTTGAATTAATTACTTGTCATAGGCATCTAATTAGACATTGTGGTTACAACATTTCTTCTCTGGTTTGCGAGTACTGGAGCATATCCCGAAACCATTAAGAATATTTTGCGATAATTCAGTTGTGATTTTCTTATCTAGTAACAACAAGCACTTATCAAGGTCGAGGCATATCGACATCAAGTACCTTGTTGTAAAGGAAAGAGTTTAGAATCATCAAGTGTCTGTGGAGTTCATCGGCACTAAGCAAATGATTGCAGATCTGCTCACTAAAGGGCTCCCTATCACACCATTTCAAGAGCATGTTACATTCATGGGAGTTATTGATTCCACAGATGTTTTCAGTTAGTGGGAGTTGAGCACGTTTTATTTTCACAGACATTAAAGAAATCTCATTTAATAAAGTTATTTGATGAAGCCATGTAGCGCGCTGGACCTTTTAAAATTTGGAAAAAACTCCTTCATTTCAACTTTTCTCTCCAACAAGCTGACACCCTACCGGTTGTACCCACCTTCTTAGATCTTCAAGGTTAGTGCATCATTTGCATTTTTCTTGTAGATTCTAGTCAATATTACTTCATTTTCACTCTTGGAGTAATCTATTTTGTGTTTCATTGAGGTTTTGGGGTTTTCTTTTGAAAAATCTGTTCTAGGTAAACCCTACTCTACATCCTTTGTGATCTCTTGATTATTTGTACTCTTAATTGCAAATGGATGCTAGAGGGAAAATACTCCTATCACACGGCGCCATCTTCGGTCACCCGAAGATGATCCCTCACATGTGCGAGATTTGCGATTGTGCAATGTCATTGTTGAACGACTTGTTGATCTTGACCATATTGCTCATTTTAGTCTCCTTCCACTTCTCCAAGCTGTAGGCTGGGCTAACATCCTACATTGGGGTGGGCGTGCTTACCAGTCTATTGCATAGGCTATGTTTGCGTGTATTTCTGAATTTTTGACTGAGAATTTAACTTTTAAAATTGCTATTAGAGATGACCCTTTTGATGTTGATTGACATTTGATTTTGGGCTTAATGGACATACCTGTTGATGATGAGGGTATTCCTATTCATACTCTAGTTGAGAAACCCTCAGAATCAGAAAAACGCATGCTCACTAGAACACTATGCAATATGGATGTGCAATGGACTCATAAAGGGAATGCACTCCCCTCAGAGTACTTGTTACCCAGATACAGGGTTCTCCACAGAATCTTTATTTCAAATCTATATTCGCGTTCTGGTAATAAAACAGAACTGACTTTCTTTATGGTTCGGGTTTTGCATTCTGTCATCACTGGTATAAATGTCTATCTGCCTTCTTTAATATGTCATTCCATCATTCAGTTTCGTCTCCATCTAGGACACAGTGATATTCCATTTGCCTATCTTATGACTGTGTTAGCTACTCACATGCTAGTTAATATGCCTGTTGGAGAGGCTACTATACATCATCTTATTTTCAACAACTCTAATATAAAAAAGATGAAATTTGAATTGGCTCCTGGCCAAGTGGATGTTGGAGGTGGCGGAGTTAAAGCAGGGAATACAGATGAGGCTAGTGATCTTCCTCCTGATGATATTAATATGGATGACCTCTTTGATGAAATTGAATCAAACTCTAATAATGATCCTGACTATAAGTCATCTGATTTTGATGCTCGTCTTCATGCACTTGAGGAGAAGGTAGAACATGAATGTTGCCCATGATTTACAATTTAAATATATGCGTAAGTATCTTAGGCACTTAAACAATGGCCTTCATCAACTTGATCTTATCATACCTACTCCTTTAGAATCTAATTAAGTGATTTACTCTTTGGTCTGTAATAACTTTAAGTCTACTTTTGTTAGGTTGTAAACTTTATTTGGTTTACTGACTTTGTTTAAACTAGTTCATGGTATGCCGACTTTAATTTGCTTATATCTTAACTCCTTGATTACTCCTGTTATTATCCTTTTCCATTTTTCTTCTTCCTTTGTCACAATTTTAGTTCGCATTCATGGGCACACTCCAGTTATTTTTGGGCCCAATTAAAGCCTAGTGATTAACCATATAAAGCTCTTATTCTAGGTCCATACTATTTTAATTCAGCCCAACTCAAGGAATGTTGATTGCTCATTTAATGTTTGGATTTTCCCTTTAAGGCCTATTTTGGGATCCGTTGCTTAGATCTGAGCCGTCTGTTTAGTTTAAAATGAGCGTATAATCTAAATCATTCACTTGACAAACAATAAAGAATATGGACCTTTCATCATGTAGAGATTATGAATTGGATCTGATCTGTCCATATTATAGACACTAATGTAAAGATCTAACCATCCATCTGAATTGTTCCATGCCAATTGTCTATCATGTGAATGTTAAAGGCTACACTTGTAATGCTCTTTGATGATGACTATATCATACAAAGTCTTGATTTGACTTAATTATGGGCCCATTACCCATCCTTTAGGAGTTCATATAGATCGTTGGAATGAGGGAGGTGAAACCTATCCGTTTGTTTCTCTTTAAGACTCCTCATTTTCCCAAAGATCAATATTAACCATCTTGTGGGCCAATTCAAACTGATTTAAATAGTTAATCCATTGAGGACAGGATTAAAATTGCAATTCTAAGTCAAATTTTGTGAGATTGAATCCAGTTGTGTTAGCCACCACCGTAACCTCAATCGGTGAAAATTTTCACGAATTAGGACTTGTGATATCGAGAATTAAGTTAAAGGATTGCATTCAGTTACGTTCACGTTTCATGCGAATGATGATGAAAACACAAATGATCACCTTTTGGTAGGAGCATGAATGGAGTGGAGTAAATGGTGCTTATGTGTAAAGCTGAAAGACTCAACCTACTCGTAGGTGTTGAGTGTCTCAGATTTACATAATTGACATCACTTATTTTCATGTTCAGGAGAGTCACTTGCGTATTATCACTACCTCCCACAGGAGGAGTGATGATGATGTAACTGATTCTCGTTAGGATCGAATGTTTGGGCCCATCTTCATCCTAGATATTTAGTTGAAAGCCCCAATCAATTGAATTGTTAAGTCTGACTGATATTTGGTTTTATTTATGAATTATTTTATGTAAACAATTTGTTAATGTGAGTATATTTTGCAACCAGTAAAAATTCCAACTCAAATGCATCGAGTTCTCATCCTAAACGAGTTTGATTGTGTTTAACGGATAAAGGCCATAAAGACAGTCATGGGATGATTACATTTAGAGATTACTTTAGAAAAATTGTAAACTGTCAAAATCCTTTGAAAATAGTCAGAATATTGATCTTGTTACCTCAAGACATGTACCTGGACATAATGAAAATAGGAAAAAAAAAAAAAGGAAACATGGTTCTAACAAGGGATCCTCAGGACCTCATGGTCCTCCAGGTTCTCTAGTTGAAAACCGACTTAGGAATGAATCAAACTGTAAGCGAGCTAAAGTTAATAATTGCTTCTTTTGCAGAAGTCGGGCCATTAAAAGAATGATTATGTATAGTATAAGCAATGACTTGTAAAGAAGGGTAATAATTTTCTTTCTAGTCTGTTTTAAATATAATCTAACTGATGTGTCAGTGAATTCTTGGTGGATAGATTCGGGAACCACTATTCACATATGTACTTCTATATAGGACCTGCTACAGACCAGGCCGCTAACTGATGCAGAACACTCAGTATACGTAGGCAATGGTGTTAAAGTCAACGTAAAGGCAATTGAAGTCTATAGACTTAGGTTAGAGTATGTTTATTTATTGGATTTAGTAGATACATTTTGTGTGCCTTCTATAAGGCGGAATCTAGTCTCTATTTCTCGTTTGGATAAATTGAGATATTCATTCCAATTTGAGAATAAAGGATTCTGTATTTACCTTAATTCGATTAAAATTGGCATCGACTCTATGGTGAACAACCTATACCACCTAGACTTGATTGTCTCACATGTCTAAAATGTTAATGGCTCGTATGGTAATAAAACAGGATCTAAACGTAGAGTAGACTATGAGAATTCTTCCATGTTGTGGCATATGTGACTGTGTCATATATCTCGTGAGAGATTGGACTGGCTTGTACGAGAAGGAATTCTTCATTTTCAAGACTTATCTAATTATAAAGTGTGCATTAATTGCATAAAAGGAAAACAGACCAGAAACATAAAGAAATGTGCAACAAGGAGTGCAGGACTCTTAGAAGTGATACATACGGACATTTGTGGACCATTCCCTACGGCATCCTGGAGTTGACACAAATATTTTATTACCTTCATAAATGACTATTCTCGTTTCAGGCACCTCTATCTTATCAGTGAAAAGTTAAATGCCCTAGACGCTTTTAAAATCTATAAGGCCGAAGTTGAAAATCAACTTGATAAAAGGATTAAAGTTGTCAGATCTGACCGTGGTGGCGAATACTATGGTGGATATGATGAATTTGGTTACAATCTAGAGTCATTCGCTAGATACCTACAAGATTATGACATTGTTGCCCAGTACACTATGCCTGGTACTCTAGAGCAGAATGGTGTGGCTGAAAGGCACAATCTCAGCCTTATAGATATGGTGCAAATCATGTTAGCTGTAAGGCCCGTATCCTAATCCGTACTGTTCTGTAGGCTTCCGCGATCCTTCCCGTCAAATTCCGGCAACCTTCGACCTTTATCTGGTATTTGCGCGCGACTCTGCGTCACATGCCGTCAACCCGAGTTGGCTCGACCTGAGACTTGTACCCCTGCGATCGCGCCATCGTCGCGGTTCCGATGCCGCGTTTCACGCGTCGAGGTGATGACTTGGCCAGGAGATATGGGCCCGCGTTCAGTTCGAGAAAAACGCCGCGCATTTACAAACTCAAGAGTACGTCACATCAAATCCCATCATCCCATCACTCAAGTACACATCACCTCACATGTCAAAGTACAACCCCATCCCCAAGTAACCCCCAAAGTCAAACTCTCTCTTACATAAAGTACACCCATCACTCACTTCACCCATCACCCCATCACTCACCTATCCATCTCTCTCTTATTCTCTCTCATTCTCCAAGCAACTCCAACGTCTCAACCCTCTCCATGAGAGAAAGCTTGGTGTGGCCCACCTCCTAGCTCCCATCTCCACCATCAAAGCCTCATCTCAACCATTGGATCACGTTCTTTGGAGCAATGGAACGCGTTAATGGAAGAAGGACAAAGAGATCTTGAGGTGGGTGTTTTATAGTAGATCTTGACCCTTGATTTTGGGACAAGTGAGACCTATTTCATGCATGTGTTGTGATCTTCTGAGGGACCCATAGTGGCGGGGTCCCTCCACCATCCGATCTTTCCTTATCTCTCTCTCTCTCTCTCCCTCTCTTTCTCTATT